>NC_074717.1:47597032-47897032 GCF_947242115.1 Biomphalaria glabrata
GAATTCAAAGTGCTGAAACAATAAATACGATGACAAAGACTGAAATGCTTTAAAAGAAAGCCTTCAGGACAGAAGGCTCAAAAGTAAAGTAGCAATCATACATAAAACACTGAACCATAATCTTCATATACAAAAACAAAATTTAATAAAATACTCTGAAAGACACAAAGATAAAGGCACATTCCTCGTCCCATATGCTAGGACAAATTTGTACAAATACTCCTTCTTCCCTAGTGCTATTAGAGCATGGAATGGGTTGCCTGAGCTAGCCAGGAAAACCAGCGACTTGGCTGAAATTAAGTCATTGGTTAATATGCATGACTAAATGCATGACGCTTAGGGCGTAATCATCTTCTTTTTTGAAGTAACGTCTGTATTATATAAGATAAGAAACAAGGAAACTCTTTTAAAAATGTCTCCAGCTAGCTCTGGTGGAAGATTAAGAGGACCTGGACACCTGCCTGTTCGTAGATCAGCCAAGCGCCATTTTGAACAAGGTCATTGAACAGATCTAACGAACAGATCTGTACCATAGTTGAAATTTAACTTGAGATATGGATAAATGTACTATGCTTAGCAAGGCAGGTGAACATATAGGTACCATGATTAACAAGACAGATGAATCAATAGGTACCATTCTCAATAAGACAGATGAATCAATATGTACAGTGCTCAATAAGACAGATGAATCAATAGGTACCATGCTCAATAAGACAGATGAATCAATAGGTACCATGCTCAATAAACAGATGAATCAATAGGTACCATGCTCAATAAGACAGGTGAATCAATAGGTACCATGTTTAACAAGACAGATGAATCAATAGGTACCATGCTCAATAAACAGATGAATCAATAGGTACTATGCTCAATAAGACAGATGAATCAATATGTACAGTGCTCAATAAGACAGATGAATCAATATTTACCATGCTCAATAAGACAGGTGAATCAATAGGTACCATGTTTAACAAGACAGATGAATCAATAGGTACCATGCTCAATAAGACAGATGAATCAATATGTACAGTGCTCAATAAGACAGATGAATCAATAGGTACCATGCTTAATAAACAGATGAATAGGTACCATGCTCAATAAGACAGATGAATCAATATTTACCATGCTCAATAAGACAGATGAATCAATAGGTACCATGTTTAACAAGACAGATGAACCAATAGGTACCATGCTCAATAAACAGATGAATCAATAGGTACCATGATCAATAAGACAGATGAATCAATATGTATAGTGCTCAATAAGACAGATGAATCAATAGGTACCATGCTTAATAAACAGATGAATCAATAGGTACCATGCTCAATAAGACAGATGATTCAATAGGTACCATGCTCAATAAAACAGATGAATCAATAGGTACCATGCTCAATAAGACAGGTGAATCAATAGGTACCATGCTCAATAAGACAGATGAATCAATAGGTACCATGCTCAATAAAACAGATG
This sequence comes from Biomphalaria glabrata, assembly GCF_947242115.1. NCBI lineage: Eukaryota > Metazoa > Mollusca > Gastropoda > Planorbidae > Biomphalaria > Biomphalaria glabrata. The sequence continues at coordinate 47,598,503 of NC_074717.1, forward strand.
AATCAATAGGTACCATGCTCAATAAACAGATGAATCAATAGGTACCATGCTCAATAAGACAGGTGAATCAATAGGTACCATGTTTAACAAGACAGATGGATCAATAGGTACCATGCTCAATAAACAGATGAATCAATAGGTACCATGCTCAATAAGACAGATGAATCAATATGTATAGTGCTCAATAAAACAGATGAATCAATAGGTACCATGCTTAATAAACAGATGAATCAATAGGTACCATGCTCAATAAGACATATGAATCAATATGTACCATGCTCAATAAGACAGATGAATCAATAGGTACCATGTTTAACAAGACAGATGAATCAATAGGTACCATGCTCAATTAGACAGATAAATCAATAGGTACCATGCTCAATAAAACAGATAAATCAATAGGTACCATGCTTAATAAAACAGATAAATCAATAGGTACCATGCTCAATAAACAGATGAATCAATAGGTACCATGCTCAATAAAACAGATGAATCAATAGGTACCATGCTCAATAAGACATATGAATCAATATGTACCATGCTCAATAAGACAGATGAATCAATAGGTACCATGCTCAATAAGACAGATGAATCAATAGGTACCATGCTCAATAAGACAGATGAATCAATAGGTACCATGCTCAATAAGACATATGAATCAATATGTACCATGCTCAATAAGACAGATGAATCAATAGGTACCATGCTCAATAAGACAGATGAATCAATATATATCATGCTCAATAAGACAGATGAATCAATAGGTACCATGCTCAATAAGACAGATGAATCAATAGGTGCCATGCTCTATAAGACAGATGAATCAATAGGTGCCATGCTCTATAAGACAGATGAATCAATAGGTGCCATGCTCTATAAGACAGATGAATCAATAGGTGCCATGCTCTATAAGACAGATGAATCAATAGGTGCCATGCTCTATAAGACAGATGAATCAATAGGTGCCATGCTCTATAAGACAGATGAATCAATAGGTGCCATGCTCTTTAAGACAGATGAATCAATAGGTGCCATACTGTATAAGACAGATGAATCAATAAAAACCATGCTTAATAAAACAGATAAATCAATAGGTACCATGCTCAATAAACAGGTGAATCAATAGGTACAATGCTCAATAAGACAAATGAATCAATAGGTACTATGCTCAATAAACAGATGAATCAATAGGTACCATGCTCAATAAACAGATGAATCAATAGGTACCATGCTCAATAAGACAGATGAATCAATAGGTACCATGCTCAATAAGACAGATGAATCAATAGGTACCATGCTCAATAAGACAGATGAATCAATAGGTACCATGCTCAATAAGACAGATGAATCAATAGGTACCATGCTCAATAAACAGGTGAATCAATAGGTACCATGCTCAATAAGACAAATGAATCAATAGGTACCATGCTCAATAAACAGGTGAATCAATAGGTACCATGCTCAATAAGACATATGAATCAATAGGTACCATGCTCAATAAACAGGTGAATCAATAGGTGCCATGCTCTATAAGACAGATGAATCAATAGGTGCCATGCTCTATAAGACAGATGAATCAATAGGTGCCATGCTCTTTAAGACAGATGAATCAATAGGTGCCATGCTCTATAAGACAGATGAATCAATAGGTGCCATGCTCTTTAAGACAGATGAATCAATAGGTGCCATGCTCAATAAACAGGTGAATCAATAGGTACAATGCTCAATAAGACAAATGAATCAATAGATACTATACTCAATAAACAGATGAATCAATAGGTACCATGCTCAATAAACAGGTGAATCAATAGATACCATGCTCAATAAGACAGATGAATCAATAGGTACCATGCTCAATAAACAGATGAATCAATAGGTATCATGCTCAATAAACAGATGAATCAATAGGTGCCATGCTCTATAAGACAGATGAATCAATAGGTGCCATGCTCTATAAGACAGATGAATCAATAGGTGCCATGCTCTATAAGACAGATGAATCAATAGGTGCCATGCTCTATAAGACAGATGAATCAATAGGTGCCATGCTCTATAAGACAGATGAATCAATAGGTGCCATGCTCTTTAAGACAGATGAATCAATAGGTGCCATACTGTATAAGACAGATGAATCAATAAAAACCATGCTTAATAAAACAGATAAATCAATAGGTACCATGCTCAATAAACAGGTGAATCAATAGGTACAATGCTCAATAAGACAAATGAATCAATAGGTACTATGCTCAATAAACAGATGAATCAATAGGTACCATGCTCAATAAACAGATGAATCAATAGGTACCATGCTCAATAAGACAGATGAATCAATAGGTACCATGCTCAATAAGACAGATGAATCAATAGGTACCATGCTCAATAAGACAGATGAATCAATAGGTACCATGCTCAATAAGACAGATGAATCAATAGGTACCATGCTCAATAAACAGGTGAATCAATAGGTACCATGCTCAATAAGACAAATGAATCAATAGGTACCATGCTCAATAAACAGGTGAATCAATAGGTACCATGCTCAATAAGACATATGAATCAATAGGTACCATGCTCAATAAACAGGTGAATCAATAGGTGCCATGCTCTATAAGACAGATGAATCAATAGGTGCCATGCTCTATAAGACAGATGAATCAATAGGTGCCATGCTCTTTAAGACAGATGAATCAATAGGTGCCATGCTCTATAAGACAGATGAATCAATAGAAACCATGCTTAATAAAACAGATAAATCAATAGGTACCATGCTCAATAAACAGGTGAATCAATAGGTACAATGCTCAATAAGACAAATGAATCAATAGATACTATACTCAATAAACAGATGAATCAATAGGTACCATGCTCAATAAACAGATGAATCAATAGGTACCATGCTCAATAAGACATGAATCAATAGGTACCATGCTCAATAAGACAGATGAATCAATAGGTACCATGCTCAATAAGACAGATGAATCAATAGGTACCATGCTCAATAAGACAGATGAATTAATAGGTACCATGCTCAATAAACAGGTGAATCAATAGGTACCATGCTCAATAAGACAAATGAATCAAGAGGTACCAAGCTCAATAAACAGGTGAATCAATAGGTACCATGCTCAATAAGACATATGAATCAATAGGACCATGCTCAATAAACAGGTGAATCAATAGGTACCATGCTCAATAAACAGGTGAATCAATAGGTACCATGCTCAATAAACAGGTGAATCAATAGGTACCATGCTCAATAAACAGGTGAATCAATAGGTACCATGTTCAATAAACAGGTGAATCAATAGGTACCATGCTCAATAAACAGGTGAATCAATAGGTACCATGCTCAATAAACAGGTGAATCAATAGGTACCATGCTCAATAAACAGGTGAATCAATAGGTACTATGCTCAATAAGACAGATGAATCAATAGGTACCATGCTCGATAAACAGGTGAATCAATAGGTGCCATGCTCAATAAGACAGATGAATCAATAGGTACCATGCTCGATAAACAGGTGAATCAATAGGTACCATGCTCAATAAGACAGATGAATCAATAGGTACCATGCTCGATAAACAGGTGAATCAATAGGTACCATGCTCAATAAACAGGTGAATCAATAGGTACCATGCTCGATAAACAGGTGAATCAATAGGTACCATGCTCAATAAACAGGTGAATCAATAGGTACCATGCTCAATAAACAGGTGAATCAATAGGTACCATGCTCGATAAACAGGTGAATCAATAGGTACCATGCTCAATAAACAGGTGAATCAATAGGTACCATGCTGAACATGATAGATGAACTGTTAGGAACCATACTTAAAAGACGTACGAACTGACAGAAACCATGCTTAACAAGACAGATGAACTAATAGGTACCATGTTTAATAAGACAGATGAACTAAAAGGTACCCTGTTTAACAAGACAGATGAACTAATAGGTACCATGTTTAACAAGACAATCAATAGGTACCATGTTGGCTACCTTGTCAAAAAGAGAAACGAACCTTTACTTAACCGAGACGCTGGTGATATTAGCGCTGTCTGTGATATCAATTCCTACGAATGTAGATCCCACGACAAGAAGCCTACGATTACTGTGAACTATCACAATCTTAAAGATATCAACGCGAATCCTGCACTCAAGCGTTTAACAAAAGCAGAGACTCAAGTGCGAAATGGAATACTAGGAAACTAACCAACAAGGTCTGGAGCCAACAGAATTATGTTCAGATACCAAGATCAGTGGGATGCTGATCAGGAAAACCAAATGTAATATATAACATTTTTTTTTCAACAAATAACTAAATTTTGTGGATAAATGTTAATCGGCATATACAAAAAAATACTTTTTTCCTTTATATAATTTCCCTTACATTCATGTATTCATCATCATAGAAATAACCGAATGTCTCTCGAGAATAGGTGTCAGCAGTGAGATGAACCACTGTCGTTCTACGAGATGAACCACTGTCGTTCTACGAGATGAACCACTGTCGTTCTACGAGATGAACCACAGTCGTTCTACGAGATGAACCACAGTCGTTCTACGAGATGAACCACTGTCGTTCTACGAGATGAACCACTGTCGTTCTACGAGATGAACCACAGTCGTTCTACGAGATGAACCACAGTCGTTCTACGAGATGAACCACTGTCGTTCTACGAGATGAACCACTGTCGTTCTACGAGATGAACCACAGTCGTTCTACGAGATGAACCACAGTCGTTCTACGAGATGAACCACTGTCGTTCTACGAGATGAACCACTGTCGTTCTACGAGATGAACCACAGTCGTTCTACGAGATGAACCACAGTCGTTCTACGAGATGAACCACAATCGTTCTACTAGATGAACCACTGTCGCACTACGAGATGAACCACTGTCGCACTACGAGATGAACCACAGTCGTTCTACGAGATGAACCACAGTCGTTCTACGAGATGAACCACTGTCGTACTACGAGATGAACCACTGTCGTTCTACGAGATGAACCCCAGTCGTTCTACGAGATGAACCCCAGTCGTTCCACGAGATGAACCACAATCGTTCCACGAGATGAACCACTGTCGTTCTACGAGATGAACCACTGTCGTTCTACGAGATGAACCACTGTCGTTCTACGAGATGAGCCACAGTCGTTCTACGAGATGAGCCACAGTCGTTCTACGAGATGAGCCACTGTCGTTCTACGAGATGAGCCACAGTCGTTCTACGAGATGAGCCACAGTCGTTCTACGAGATGAACCACTGTCGTTCTACGAGATGAGCCACAGTCGTTCTACGAGATGAGCCACAGTCGTTCTACGAGATGAGCCACAGTCGTTCTACGAGATGAGCTACAGTCGTTCTACGAGATGAACCCCAGTCGTTCTACGAGATGAACCACAATCGTTCTACGAGATGAACCACTGTCGTTCTACGAGATGAACCACAATCGTTCTACGAGATGAACCACTGTCGTTCTACGAGATGAACCACTGTCGTTCTACGAGATGAACCACTGTCGTTCTACGAGATGAACCACTGTCGTTCTACGAGATGAACCACTGTCGTTCTACGAGATGAACCACAATCGTTCTACGAGATGAACCACTGTCGTTCTACGAGATGAACCACTGTCGTTCTACGAGATGAACCACTGTCGTTCTACGAGATGAACCACTGTCGTTCTACGAGATGAACCACTGTCGTTCTACGAGATGAACCACAATCGTTCTACGAGATGAACCACTGTCGTTCTACGAGATGAACCACTGTCGTTCTACGAGATGAACCACTGTCGTTCTACGAGATGAACCACTGTCGTTCTACGAGATGAACCACTGTCGTTCTACGAGATGAACCACAATCGTTCTACGAGATGAACCACTGTCGTTCTACGAGATGAACCACTGTCGTTCTACGAGATGAACCACTGTCGTTCTACGAGATGAACCACTGTCGTTCTACGAGATGAACCACTGTCGTTCTACGAGATGAACCACTGTCGTTCTACGAGATGAACCACTGTCGTTCTACGAGATGAACCACAATCGTTCTACGAGATGAACCACTGTCGTTCTACGAGATGAACCACTGTCGTTCTACGAGATGAACCACTGTCGTTCTACGAGATGAACCGCTGTCGTTCTACGAGATGAACCACTGTCGTTCTACGAGATGAGCTACAGTCGTTCTACGAGATGAGCTACAGTCGTTCTACGAGATGAGCTACAGTCGTTCTACGAGATGAACCACTGTCGTTCTACGAGATGAACCACAATCGTTCTACGAGATGAACCACTGTCGTTCTACGAGATGAACCACAATCGTTCTACGAGATGAACCACTGTCGTTCTACGAGATGAACCACTGTCGTTCTACGAGATGAACCACTGTCGTTCTACGAGATGAACCACAGTCGTTCTACGAGATGAACCACTGTCGTTCTACGAGATGAGCCACAGTCGTTCTACGAGATGAACCACTGTCGTTCTACGAGATGAACCACTGTCGTTCTACGAGATGAACCACTGTCGTTCTACGAGATGAACCACTGTCGTTCTACGAGATGAACCACTGTCGTTCTACGAGATGAACCACAGTCGTTCTACGAGATGAACCACAATCGTTCTACGAGATGAACCACAGTCGTTCTACGAGATGAACCACAGTCGTTCTACGAGATGAGCTACAGTCGTTCTACGAGATGAACCACTGTCGTTCTACGAGATGAACCACAGTCGTTCTACGAGATGAACCACAGTCGTTCTACGAGATGAACCAGAGTCGTTCTACGAGATGAACCACAGTCGTTCTACGAGATGAACCACAGTCGTTCTACGAGATGAACCAGAGTCGTTCTACGAGATGAACCACAGTCGTTCTACGAGATGAACCACAGTCGTTCTACGAGATGAACCACAGTCGTTCTACGAGATGAACCACAGTCGTTCTACGAGATGAACCACAGTCGTTCTACGAGATGAACCACAGTCGTTCTACGAGATGAACCACAATCGTTCTACTAGATGAGCTACAGTCGTTCTACGAGATGAGCTACAGTCGTTCTACGAGATGAACCACAGTCGTTCTAAGACTTAGGAAGGGCAAGGATGTATTAATTTTCTTATTAATTACAAACGTTACTTCAACAGAGAAGATGATTACATTTTAGGCGTATTTATGTATCAATTTAGTCATACATGTTTATAAGTCACTTGAAATATGCCAAGTCGTTGCTTTTCCTGACTGATTAAGGCAGCCCATACTATCCGCTAATAGCACTAGGGAAGAGAGAGCACTTGTACAAACTTTCATATGGAATAAGAAATGTGCCTTTATCTGTGTGTCTTTGATTGATGAATTGTTTTCAAAAGAGTAGGCTATATTTATGCGAAAAAGAAAACCTTGCATCATTAACTTTAAAACAAAAGGTATTGTTTGAAACTTGGTGGTGACACAGATGGTCGTAACAGTATGTGTTTTTAGCCTACCCAAATCGCCCCAGTCTAGCACAGGACGAGCGGTCAACCTTGACCAGCGACAATACTCGCCAGTTCGGCAAGGACCAGTGTTGTAAATATTACGCACGCAGGTCACGGCGGAAGTGATCAACTGGAGTGGTCAAGAAGGTTCGAGAAGGCCAGTTGAGACGCTATATAAGAGAGATTTGTTTACTCTGTGTTAATGTTGTCGCCAATTGTGATGTATTTGAAATTAAACTGTTACTAATACTTAGGAACTTTGAGTTGTGAGGTTCTTTAAGTTCGTTGTGTCGTGTGGTGCAGTCTGCAGAGAGTCTGGATAGTGGAGATTCGTAGCAGTATTTTTTCAAAAGATTTTTAAAAAGCCATTGCACTAGAACTTTGTAATATTTAAAATATCATAATATCAGATTTTAAAAATATCTTTCTAGTTGTCTTTTTTTTTTGGGGGGGGGGGGCTTAAACAAGGGCCGGACCTACCATGCAAGACTATTAGCGGCTTTTTCTTTTTTTTTTAGTTGGGGGGGGCGGGGCTACTAAGTAATGTAGGGTAATTCTTACCCTGTTAACAGCATCACGTGATCATAAATGCCAACGATGCTACTCCCAGAGCCTATGTTAAATGCTTGTAGATTATCTATCGCTGTGTCCGCATTCATCTCATCGTAACTAGCGTCCCTGTCTATAAAACTTGAAGAAGCGACCGTCTGGGGAAAAATCGGTGACTCTTTATTGTTAGGTATTTATTCGAAAAGAAAAAAAAATTCAAACAATTTGTAAGGTTCTTTAATGAAGAACAGCACATATTAAAAACGAAGGCAATAAAAAAACTAGACATTCTGGACCAAGATAGAATACATCAATAAATAACTTTTGAGCTAACAAATGTCAATTCCTCTCTATCCGGAAGAAATAAAGATAGAGTAGATTAACCGCGGAATAGACCAGCACTCACTACAATTTGGGATAGGATAGAATTATCTTCAGAACATATGAGGGAACATGCGAAACATGTAAAACAAAACATTACCAACATTTTTTTGTGGTACTATATTTATAGATTTAGATTTCGGTTTATAGGTCAGTAATTAGTTAAGTCATTGGTCAGTAATTAGTATAGTCATTGGTCAGTAATGAATAAAGTCTTTGTTAAGTAATTGGCCAATACTTAGTAAAGTCATTGGTCAGTAATTAGTAAAGTCTTTGGTCAGTAAATAGAAGTCATTGGTTAGTTATTAGCCAAGTCAATGATGCTTATTCTTAAATCACTGTGCTCGGATATTTTTTGTTAGTCAAGTTTTTTTTTTTTAAAACTACTTCTCTGATTTCAACAAGTGAATTGTGTTTGATGGAAATATTTGTCATTGCTGAAACGTTTATTTTATTGAACGGGGTTTAAAAATATTAACTCTAAACAAATTCAATATTGTTTTTCTTATAAGCACCTCCAATCATCTACATGTTATGTTAACTTAAGAAGCAAGAAGGTCTAATTTACTATGCATACATCGCAACTCTCACATTAAATTGATGAAACTTTAAAACTTTCAGGCCTAAAAAAAAATTGACACAGGCCTTAGAACAGGGGTTCTCAGCCTGTGGGTCGCGACCCCCTTGGGGGTCGATTAACGACTTGCCAGGGGTCGCCTAAGACCATCGAAAATATGGATTGTTATTGTCTATTCTTCTATTGCTGTGTGTAGGTGTGTGTGTGTGGGGGGGGTCGTGGCAGAGTGGGGGATTGTAAAAAGGGGTCACCGAGCTTAAAAGGTTGAGAACCGCTGCCTTAGAAAGTTTTTTAAAAATTCTACAGTCAAATCCAAGCAATTGATATATATTTATAAACAACAACTCCGCAATATGCAATGAGAAATCTCTCGCATTCTCTTAGACACACCCACATGAATCTTGTGATGAAACTCATTTTGCCGAATCCCTTCCTCTAGCGATCGTTTCCACCCGAGTGCCACGTTGAGGCAGAGTACCCGCCTACACGGGCATCATAGACCAGCGCAACCGAATCAGAAACTGTATTAGTAACGAACCATGCTGAGATAACTCGTTTAGAGCACGTGAAAGGAAGCGGGCAGTAAGTTCTAAGGTCGCCTTGTCCCCGTACGAGGACAGACCAAAAGCCGCACACCGCACATGAACCAGTTCTCTTTCAAATCCTTGTCCCGATCTCCCTTTATGCAGAACGCGACATTCATAAAGAATGTGGTCTATTGTTTCCACAAAAAAAAAAGATTAATAAAAAATGAACTCCCAGAGATAGAGTAGATGCAAAATTTAACTGTTGCTGTGGTCGACAGTGAATGAGAGCGTTGTGTGGCCAGCCGAACGACCAAATGCTTTTACTCTATCCAGCTAATATTAGGCACAGATTAAACTTGAGTGAGATGAGAGAAGTACTCTGGATCCATAAGTTCACCAGGATTCGAACTCATGACCCCACTAACGACTCCGCTATTGTAGCTAATTAAGTTATAATCAATTATATTCATTTTATGTCTACAGAAACCTTTCTTGTTAGCTGTAGGATGTTTAAAATATGTTAGATACAAGAGAGGCTTCATTTTCATGAACAAAATGAATTGATCATAGTAATTTGATTACCTTTCCATTTGTAAGATCTGGATTTTTATTGAAAAAAAAACAGGCGTTATGGAAAAAAAACAGGGCGATATACTGTGTTCTAATGAACAACGTACAAATATGAACAGAATAACATGGGAAGCGTGGTCGAGAGGCCAAGTGCACTTGGCTTGGCTTGGCTACCTAGAAGGGGGCTCGAGGTTCGACACCCGACTCGGGCAGAGTTGTGTTTACTCCTAGATACCCCCCCCCCCCCCCAACTGGTCCACAAATGAGATTGGACCAAAGCGCTATAAGCATGAAAGTAGCGCTATATAAAAGCTATAAAAGCTATAAATATATACCCCCTCTGGCTCACAAATGAGATTGGACCAAAAGCGCTCTGAGCATGCTATAAGCATGAAAGTAGCGCTATATAAAAGCTATAATAATAAAAAAAAATATTTTTAATGAAATACACATAATAAACACTGTGGGGCGAAATCCCCGTGGCCAAATAATACACATGAATTTTGTTGTGATATCCAAACTTGGTAAAGGCTTAGAAAATCAACCCTGAGGAAAAATCGGAGAGTCGCTGCCTTTAACCTGCGACGCAGCTGTACCAGAACAGCTGCATGGAGAGGGAGGCGATGTCATTCCAACCATCTCTAATGCACAGGCTTTCTTCACATTTCTATCAGACGTCCAAAAGTCGTCTCGCGACTGGAGGAAGCTTTAACTCTTTCTCCTAATTGACGAAGAGCATTTTGATACCAAATACAACATTTTCTGATAACAAACAGAAACGTTAAGTTTTTGAAGTTTAAACAAAACAGTATAGTGAAATTATGTACAAATGAGCAAAACGAATAATACTATCAAAACGAGGAAAATAATTACGAAGAGAAAGAGTTAATAGCAGTAGTCTTGTTGAGCAATTGAGTTATCTATTTTTTTTTTTTTTGCGTGTGTTAAGCGTGTGGAATGGTATGCCGATGTGTGTACATTTTACTCGAGCAGCCAGTCTTGTGTGTGTGAGTGTATTTTTCACTGTTGATATGAATTTTTTTTTTGAATGAAATCAAGAAACTATTCTAATGATAAACTATCCCTAATTTACCGGTACCTAAATTTCTGGGTCGATAAATTACCGGGTTCCTTAATGTCCGGTGTCAAATATTCCAATGCTTAAATTTCCTAAATCCCACACTTAACCACTGGACATGTAAACAATAATTCAGGGGTGCATTACTCCAGACACTTGCTCGCAACACAATCACATTCTTTTCAGTAAGGTTCGCACAATAAGTTTTTCTTCATTGTAATTTGTATGTTGACTATTGGAACTATTTCTTAAAAAAAAATAATTTAAAATGTACTGTTTTTACCTTTTTGGGTCTGGTTTTCACTTTATGCCTATGGAAAATTCCTTCCTGGTCGGTGTCCAAAGTATACAAAGGAATATCGAGGTCAAAATGCCGCGAGCGTCTGAGATTAAGTTTGGTTAGAGATTTTGTTTCTGTGCTAAAAGTTACATTGACCTGGTCAGGCATTTGATCTCCAGTGACTTCACTCGCCTCATATTGAAGCATAACTGTGAAGAAAAAATAAGGCTTAAATTTACATGACGATATATAAGAGCTGTTACTATGACATCCATTAAATGATTTTTATAAAGTTCTTATGAATAATAACAATGATTAACTCTTTCTCTCCTAATCGACGATACCATCGTTGATTTGACCTAATTAAATTAAATTAATGTTTAATTTTATAAACTTGACTTTGTGTTAAAGAAAAAGAGCATGCTATTCCCTTTAATTCTGTACCAGATACAACTTTTTCTGATAACAAACAACAAAGCTATTGAAGCTTGGTCATAACAGGGAAGTGAAATAGTAATTAGCAAAATGAAGACAAATAAAAACGGAGAGAAAGAGTTAAATGTGGGTGGAGTGAAAATGAATATCGAGGGCGGCTTTAGTTCAATAACTGATAAATATTTGAATATGTTACTCTATACGAGCTATGTCTGTTGATCTCAAACTGTATCGGATATTTCCATAGGAAACACTAGCCGAATGGGGGAGGGGGGGGGTAACTGTTGTGTGATTGAAAACATTCCAAAAAAATGTCTTGCTTTTTCCAACTTTATGTGTAAATTAAGATGCTCTGTCAGCATTTCTAGAAATCACGTCAAAAAGCAAACGCCTCTTAAATTAACATGAAGAACCAGAGAATGAAGATCTGTTATCTCAGCACACAAACATTATCAACATTGATCCACATAGATTGTTATTTATACAATAACTTTTACTTATAATTGCATTGTTCGTTCATTATTATTTAGTGTATAATTTTTTTTATTTTTTTTTTTGGGGGGGGGGGGGGAGGGGTAATCAAGGTTACAAAAATTATAAATGAGGTACACATAGGTCAAAAGTTTGGGAAACACTGCCTTAGTCTGTTGGACCATTGGGGCACCATACACGATTAGTTGACCGTCTTTCTCCATTCCTTTCTTTTGTCTTGGTTAGAACCCCTTTCAGCGGCAGGCGGAAAGAGAACCCAAACCGACCACAGGAAGACACACGGTTACGTCTGCTTTGGGTGTGACAAACTCAGTAGATGACAGCAAGGCTGCGTTGCCAAGTAAAATACTCCTCCTTAATCTTCGACTCGGAAGTCAAGCCTTATAGATTGGCATTAAATGTGTCTCTCACTGCTAATACCTTTAGCACAATGTTATTGGTTAATTTTTTTTACATGTAATTACAAAAGAGACTCCAATGAGCTCTTATACAAGGTAATACATTCTCACGTTATTAGCCAAATAAAAATCTCTCTTCTATTACGTTATAACACCAGAGATTCTAACGACTTTTGTATATAAGGCAGAACAGTATAGTCTATAAGTTATTAGAATACTGTTTATATTAATAGATGACACTGACCGTCAGTACTTGAGATATGACAGATGAAAACAGAGAAAGTGACAACAATAATAGACATTCTTCCAATATGTTCTCTCAATTACAGTCTGTTGATATATAAACGTTTTTGCAATATAAAATTTGCAAATTTAATGCATTTAAAAAGAACATTCAACTCTTGTCTTGTGACTAATGTACAGAATTACACACATTATACTTCTTGGTTTTCTGACTTCTTAGTTGGTACATTAAACCGCTGCGGCTTCAATCGTGAATATATCTTTGTTGTTCTAGCCTCCAAATAAATCGATCAATTAAATATTTATTATAAGACATCAGTTAGGCCAGGTTCGTATATAATTTCACATTCACTTTCACCTATCCTTTGGTCTGCTGGACCGATGGGGCACCACACAAGATCTGTTAACCCTTTTTCTCCATTCTTCTCTGTCATTTGTCTTTGATAACATTTCATTCTGATAATATTGAACCCTGCCTTTGTTACTTGCCTGGTTTGACAAAGTCGGGGGCCGATTTTCAGTTTGTTTCCCACAGACTGTCTTTGTAACCTTGCTATTTTTTTAAATTTTATCTTTATTTTTCATTTATGTTTCATCAAATACTTAAGCCATTGTAGGCAAACATAATAGACCCCAATTCATTTCAGGCAAAAAACAAAAATATTAAATATATATCATGCTAGCAGTTCACACCGGCTACACCCGTTGATTTGTTCCAAGGTTTTATTAGTTAATATTTTTTATTATGGCCGGAACCCACTTCTTTTAAAAAAGTATTTTAATAAATGGCCTACACGTACTTTTCAGCAAGTGAATAAGTTTATCTGTAACAATGAAGTTTAACGACCCGCTCCCTCTCTGTCATTCTATCTCTCTCTCTTTTTCGCTCTCTGGAACCTAAATCGACCACCATCGGACAATAGTTATGCCTGCCCTGACTGTGGCAAAATATGTAGGTCGCAGCTGGGACTGCGTGCCTACGTGAAATACTGTACTTCTCATTAATCTTCTTCTTGTTGGTATTCTAAAGATTACATGGATTTGGCACTTTATCACTAACATGGACATTCAGTTCAGACTAAGATAGTGAGTCTCTTTCGTTAATAAGTTAACAATTATTTTTATATTAGGATTATATCTAAAGGCGTACCAAGGATGCCAGCCAACCGGAGTGGCTAGTGCTGTCAGCGCCCCCCCCCCAACCTTACAATAGTGTACGTCATACATATTTGCATAGTCATGTGAGAAATACATAACTTACAAATAATGAAAACGAAGCTAGCTAATGAACTATCTGTTGTAACAGTCACAGTCCTAGAAATACATGTACATTTAGCCATGTTGCTTAAAAAGTTAAGTTAAGTGTCTGACTTACTTACTTACTTTGCATTCGGCTGGGGTTGAAAATTAACAAAGCGGATACAAATCAGTGAAATTATTAATACAATTATTCATGCTAGCTTTTCTGAATTAGTGAAATATATGTTTTGTAATGTTTTGGCGCCACCCCCTTACGCCCCTGCACCTTCAATGAAGTCCAGTAGGGCGTCGGCGCCGAAGGCGCCATTATCCCGCTGATGGTTAGAAAGGCTTTTATCCAACCACCAGGCCTGGACATGGGGCTCTTCACCCCTGTCCTGTCTGAGGGCACCCAACGGTAGGCAGCCATATTGGTTGACTGAATGGGAAAACCGGGCCGTGCCGTGTACACAGCGCACCGTCCCCGGTCCTGGACCCCACTCGCTATAAGTGGCCGAGAACAGTGCTAACTGCGGGGAGCTTGTCTCATATTCCTATACTGTAACCGCCACTGTTCCGTGCAGGGACCGCCACTCCAGCCACGGGTCTGATGACGGCCCCCTTGTGGAACGGCGTGGCGGACTTTTTGGACTGGGTTCCGGGCGTTCTTTCCATCCCAACCTCGAGTGAGAGAGAAAAAACAAAAGCTCACCCAAGGAAGCCCGGCCGGGCCTGGTTTGCTACTCGTACTTAGCCTATTTAGTATCCACCCACTAGACGTATCCACCGGAGGGCCACGCTTAGGCGACGGGTAGCGAATTCCTCCGGACGCCCCGGCACCAGAGGCGGATGCTCTTCTCTCCCCACATTTGGCACGCTACTGATTCTAACTTGTCTCAATAGTGATTACTTAGGTTGGACTGCTCTCCATCTTGCAGTTTCAGAATGTATCCAGCTTTTATTGGACAAGTCAAGACTGGACGTCATTGAAAAAGGTCTGCTGCATACAGTAAAAACAGGAAATGTCAAGATTTGGAACATGTTCCTAGCACGTCCAGAGTAGTCCGATCTAAGGTCAAGGATGCAGGCTATTAAACAATCTGTTTCCTTGTATAGCGAGACATTTAATCTTCAGCTCATTGGAACTACAGTGCCAGAATATTGCTGAATATTTGTGTCCATTATATACCTTTTCGTTAATAACAATTTTTTCTTATAAAGTTGTCAATGTAATAAACACTGACCAATATTCAGCTAAATACAAGACAAAGAATGCACCAAAAGGATGTCGCATTTCATTATAAAATAACATGTGTGTGTATGAGTGAAGGGTGGTCCATTACAAGTCAAGACTACATATCGTGGACTAGCCAGTACTGCCTACCTGGCCCTGTTATGGCCCAATATATACAGCATATGAATTACGACTATGACTAAGACTGCTTTATTGATCCATGAGGAAATTTGTTGTGATTACAAGGACTCTTTTCTCATAAGTAGAAGTCTGCAGAAACTAACAGATAGAGAGAAGGAACACGAGGAACACAAGAAACAAGAAACATAAGGAACACAAGGAAACAAGAAACATAAGGAACACAAGGTAATTACTTCAATTGTCATTACAGACTTAAGTAAAGCAAGGAATCAGCAGTACAATGGGGAGGGGGGACTGATTTAAATAATGCTACATATATAAGATCACAGACCTACATAATAATAATAAGGCTTGTGTTCGAGTCCGAAGATTAATGAAGAATGCAATATTTCCCGTGGCTACTCAGCCCCAGCTGTGACCTAAATATTTTACCAAATCCAGAGCAGGCAAAAATATTGTCCGCCGGTGGTCGATTAAGATTTTCTTTTCGTCGTCTACGTCTGTCCTCTGTCGCGGATTTTGATTTGGTCTCAAGTGTGTATATTAAAAACATGCAAAAAGAAAACTGAACCACTTCCACATGAACTGTCTAATAAAAATACGTAATGTTAAATGGCAAGAAAAAATAGCCAATACTGAAGTCCTTCGAAAAGCGGCCTGCAAAGCACCCACACAATCTTGATGCAGTTCAGGCTTTGATGGGCAGCACCCATCTGCAGAATGGAAGACCGCCGCATTCCTAAACGACTCCTGTATGGCCAATTAAGGGAAGGAAAGCGCTCACAAGGTGGACAAATAAATTGCTTGAGGGACACCCTCAAAGCTTCTCTGAAAGCCTTCAGCCTTGATACAGCCACCTGAGAGACAGAGGCGCATGATTTAGACTTAGAAGACGATCCGACGCGAACAGTTTTCCTAAACATTAATTTATTAAGCTCTTGAATCTATAATACATGGGCACCCTGAGGGGTACATTGTGGTGCACTTGAACCCGACCCCCCGGATTTTGACTAAATCTACATCTACGTAATAAACCAAAAAAAAAAAACAGTTCTGGAAGATGCATTTCATTATAAAATTATTTTTTTTTTAAATTGGCTAAAACGTGGCTACTCAGAATTCAGAGGCGCGCACGTACATGGTTGGCCATCCTTTCCATACGCCTAGGCTAATCACTACTACATTAACCAGGGAAGCACTACTTGTTCAGTTGCTACTTAGAAGTTAATTGATTTGATGGCGCGAACAAATGGCTAAAATTTCGATACTCAGAATCCAGTGCACCCCCTTGCGGGCGCCCATGAATACAGATATGTAATGTGATTTCTTCGGAGATAAATAGTTTTTAAAATATATATTTCTAAGTTTTATTTCTTATTACCATATATTGTCATTGGAAATACGCCATTTTGGTTTTAAGGCTTAATACTAGACTATCTCCCTTGAATTACTTGCCAACTTTTTTCTGTTGCTGTTTTGCAAACAAGCTTTTGTACTTTAAGGCAATAACTAAAAACTAAATATAAATTATGTAATAAAAGTAATAGCATAGATCTACAAAGGCGAAAAAAATAATAGAAAAAAATATTAACATCAAATATATAACCTCCAACTTTAAGCTTGACATGTTGTAGTCATAGCGTAATTTAATCTTCGTTGTTTTTATATAATATATATGTATATTATAATATATAATAAGAACAAATATTTACACCACCACATCATTCAAGTACAATTTCTTTTTCGATTCCAAACAAAATAATTAATTACCAATAGTTAGCAAACAAATTGGCTAATTTTAAATGACAGCTTAATGCACAGGGTTAATTAGATACACGGGTAGGCCTGACACACACAAACCGTAATAGAATAAAGAGAAATAATAAAACTATTGAATGTAAAACAGTGAACAATATAAAAATAAGCAATATCTACAACAAAGTTGAGAAAGTCATGATTGGATTGTGGCATGGAAAGGAAGATTCGGCAAATGTTACAATGGCATCGGAGTTAGTAACCTTGTGATGGCTCCAAATAGAGACTGGGCCGATAAATAATCAATGATTTTATTAAATCTCTTCAATGAGATGAAAGAGCAGCAAGATGAAATAGTATGAGTGTTACTACTTCTCTGGACCAAATAGGGGAACGAGGGGGGAGACACTGTGAGAAGCGTGCGAGGTTCGACACCCGACGCGAGCAGAGTTGTGGTTACTGAGAGCCTAAAAGCCAGCACGGAAAATTTCTCCCAGTTGCCCCCTCCTCCCACTGGTCCACAAATGAGATTGGACCATAGCTGAGCAGGCTATAAGCATGAAAGTAGCGCTATACAAAAGCTATAATTTATTTTATTAATGAGTGTGACAAGCAGAGTGAATTTGTCATACACAACTGCTTTTGAAGCTGGCCGACAATATAGGATCCAAACTAGAGAGATTTGATCGGGACATCGTTTATGTTACGTCACATTTTAGACTTAGACCTCAGTTGAACTGTATGTCGGTGATCTAACAAAGAAAGTGAACGACGAGATCAGTATTGACCAAGATAACTCACCGTACCTTGCCCTTCCCCTTTACGAGCCTGCCGGTGATCCTAACAGTAACTGATGTAATACGGAGCCGGCGTTGGCGAAGCTCCGAACAGGGAAAGGTGATTACATCACACCTAGTTCTGCCGTGAAAACTACGATCGTACGTGTCGGCGCGTGTTGAAAGGTACGGAAGAAGAAAGGGTAAAAATAGCCACCGGTACGGTAGAAGAGAAAAACTGTCTCCATAGAAGAATGTAATACTAGTGGATTAATGAAAAGAGAGGGGGAAGCGGTAGGTGGAATCACTACCCACCCCCAACCACACATTGTTAAAAAAATTTAGTGTAAAAGAGGAGCCAGTTTTCTTTTCATGATCAGGTTACACTCGACCTATATCCCCCCCCCCCCCATCTTGTAGCTGGACCATCCATAGTCACACTCAAAGAATTTTTTCAGAAAAAAAAAAATCGCGAAACGTGAATTAAATCTCAAGCAGAACTCTAAGGCTCTACGTCCTCTCACCTAGCTCTAATTGTAAGTCTCTACTACTACTACTAAGTCTCAAGGTTTAGTCACAACTAATTAGATGTACTTGTTAGATGACATATGTTAGAAGACCGTTATGTCTTCCCTCTGTTGACATAATGGAAACGTTATTTCTAGTCTCATGGATCGTCCATGAAGGACAATAGTGCGGAGGAGCTATGTGAATTTAACTTATTTGTTGATTTTGATATGAATACAGATGAAACAGGAAAGTGTATTATTCATTGCATATTTTAGGCATTATTTTTTTTGCTTTTCTATTTCAATTGAGGCCACATTATTCACTTCGCATTGGGCCGCCCTATTCGTTTTACCTCCTATTATGTAAGGCAGGCTCTGCTTGTAGACAGTAGACTCCACTCAGCACTTTAAGGGTTAAACTTCCGTTTAGTTTACTTTCGATTCCGCGAGGAGTGTGGTGTCTTCGTTTCCTTTTTTAAGGAGTGTTTTTTTTTTTTTTTTTTTGCATTTTTTTTTCTTTTTCTACTATGTCTATAAATAAATTTTGGATTGAACGCAAGGATCTGGAGGGTGGCTTGGTCCACCCACAAGGCACTCTGCTACTAAAATTGTCCGGATAGGGAGCAGTTAGAGCTTCGATGGCGTCCATCGTCGCCGCCTTGAGGCTCGGGCCGGAGGAGGTGAACCCCTTCCTATGGTTCCTCTCGACTAGTTATGGGAGATTTCAATCATCTTTCGTTGGATCAACACTTGCCAACATATACTCAATATGTTAATTGTCCCACACGGCACGATAAAACCTTGGACATGTGCTATAGCAACATAGAAGTGGCCTACACATCTCGATCGTTATTTCCCCTCGGAGAGTCGGACCACACAATCCATCTTACACCAACGTACAAACCGGTTTTTAAAACAACAAAACCCGAAGTACGGTCCATCCAGTCATGGTCTGACGACGCTGTTTTACAGCTACAAAGTTGTCTGGAGCAAACAGATTGGGACATGTTTGTAAACAACTGTCCAGTCAGATGAACTTACAACTGTTAATTCGTACATCCAGTTCTGTGAAAACATGATTGTACCAAAGAAGAAAATTAAAACATTCAGTAATAATAGACCCTGGATTACCAGCATTGAAAATTAACATTCTGTCGTCATCGAATCGAGAAGTACATAGAAGTCTATTTATAAAGCGCTGGTTATGTGTATGTGTTTTTCGTGTGTGAATGTCGTTCGTATGTGCATCTATATTGTGCATCTATATTGTGCATCTATATTGTTGTATAGTAGTTACGCTGAGGTTGTCAATTGTAGTCAAACTGAATTTCCATTTGATTGGATCAATAAAAGTTATCTTATCTTATCTTATACTTTCTTTGTCTATTCTCTTTATACTTTCTTACTCTATTCTCATAATACTAATATATATATATATATATATATATATATATATATATATATATATATATATATATATATATATATAAGAGACGGCTTATCTTGATTAGAGAACTGCTGTTCGCCGATGATACTGCACTCATGTCTCATTCACAAGAAGGATTGCAGAGGCTTGTGAATGCACTGGCAGCTGCTTGTCAAGAGTTTGGCCTCACAATCAGCCTCTCCAAGAGTGAAATCCTGGCACAAGGTGTTGCAGAAATACCAGTGATACACATTGGAAATCATACACTTGCGGTGGTGCAGGAATTAACATACTTGGGAACAACAATAGCAAGCAACCTAGATCTAGACACTGAGCTGACAAAAAGAATAAGGAAGGCTTCTGCAGCAATGGCAAAACTCTCCAAGCGTGTGTGGGAAAATACCCAATTGACCACGGCAACAAAAATCCTTGTCTACAATGCCTGCGTTCTGAGCACACTTCTTTATGGCAGTGAGAGCTGGGCAACTTATGTTCTGTAGTCACAGATTAAATTACTGTAGACGTTACTATTTAATAATGATAATAACGAGACTGTCTTGATCAAGGTAGACATATATAACTAACTTTTATTTCCGTCCGATTCTTTGCTTTCAAAACATAGACAACAAACAATGACGTAATATCTTCTAATATTAACACATCCTTCCTTTTGAAGCTATTATCACATCCTTCCTTTTAAAGTTCTTAATACTTATATTTACAAGGAATTTTGAGAACTCGACCACTTCTGGTTGTCTTGACCGGCACAGCAAGTTCTCTAGATGTTGGTTCATAATTGTCTGTTCCGTTTGTTCTAACAATTTGCTGTTCATTGTCTTCGTCGGTGTCATAGTACCCAGAGATGTCTTCTTCGTAGCTCTTGTTTAAAAACCGTTGATTTCGTCTGTATGTTTTCCCATCATTTGTCTTTATGATGTAAGATCTGGGTGATGGATGTTTCTTAATGACGACTGCTTTCTGCCATGTTTGTCCTAGACGAACTCTCACCTTCTCCCCGACAGAGTAGTCTTTAGGTAACCTTGCTTTTGCATCGTACCTCACTTTGCTTTTCCTCTGTCGTTCGTTGAGTAATGTCTCTGCATTTTCAGCTACCGATGGTTTCAATAGTTTGGGATCAGTTGGAATGATGTCCCTGAGTCTTCTACTCATCAGCAGTTGTGATGGCGAATAAAGCAGTCCGCTTATCGGAGTATTTCTATACTCGAGCATAGCGAGATATGGATCTTTCCCACTTTTGTATGCTTTGTTGAATATCTGCTTTACGATACCAACATACACCTCACTTTGTCCATTTGATTGAGGGTACCTGGGACTTGATGTTGTTATCTTAAAATCCCATTCAGAAGCAAACTCTCTATATTGATAGCTATTGAATGGCATATTGCCGCTCACTATTTCTTCTGGTATGCCATGTCTAGCAAAAATACCTTTCATTGCCCTGATAACACATTCTGCTGTTTTGTTCTTGTTTTTCCAAGAATGGCCCCTTTTTTTTTTCCTCTTTGTAAGCAGTAACGTCTAGGATATTTGTACCGACACAAAATCTAACAAGGCCAAAATAAATATATACAACTAGATGACTTTAGTAGATGTGTATTTTCGGGAATAGACAGACAGACAGACAGACAGACAGACAGATAGATAGATAGATAGATAGATAGATAGATAGATAGATAGATAGATAGATAGATAGATAGATAGATAGATAGATAGATAGATAGATAGATAGATAGACAGACAGACAGACAGACAGACAGAATGACAGACAGACAGACTGACGGATGGATAGATAGATAGATAGATAGATAGATAGATAGATAGATAGATAGATAGATAGATAGATAGATAGACAGACAGACAGAATGACAGACAGACGGACGGATGGATAGATAGATAGATAGATAGATAGATAGATAGATAGATAGATAGATAGATAGATAGATAGATAGATAGATAGATAGATAGATTTGTTTATGTTTGCTTTTGCCAAGATATAATCTTACCCACTTTTAGGTAGCCAAGCGCTTTAACATCCGGTCGCCATGCCTCGATATGTAGATCTAGATTTAGTTTATTTGTGCATGAATTAGTAGACATATGTCAAACCTATACCTTGGAATAATGTAGAGTTTCTTTTTTTTTTTCACAGCAAATTGATTTACTAACTTTTTATTGGTAGACCGAACGCTATGCTGTCACAAAAATTTGAACTAAAGGATTTATCCAATAGTCATACCAACTTAACGGCCATGCGTGACAGCAGGAGTGGATGTCATGTTAATATGCATGACTAAATGCATAACGCGTAGGACGTAATCATCTTCTTTTTTTTTGAAGTAACGTCTGTATTATATAAGATAAGAAGATAAGAATGCCTTGGATGGGTTCGTCTTTCTTATGCTGTCTGCTGCTGTAGCTGTAGGGGGGGTGTCATCGTCCATTTCGCAGGAGGCAACAGAGAAGTCGTCTGCAGGTGTCATCTTGAGACTATACTAGGTGGGCAGATCTCAGAGTGCTTGAAACTTGCCAGTCAAGGGCATAGAGAAATATGAAAGAAGATTTTCTAAATTATGTTTTGAAATGTAAACTTTATTTAAGATAAGATAAGATACGATACAACATAAGAGAATGGACGGACCTGCCATTGAAAGAAGTTCTAACTAAGGCAAAAGATGTAGAGGAATGGAGAAAGACGTCGACGACGGTCCATTAGACTTAGGGATAGATTAAGTTAAAGATAAGATAAGATAATGTTTATTAATCCAATCAAATGGAAATTCAGTTTGACTACAATTGAACACCTCAGCATAACTACTGTAATAATAACTATATAGATGCAAATACAAACAACATTCACGTACGAAAGAATTACACACTCAAAAACAGGCTCTATGAGTTCTACTTCTTTGTACTTCTGAATGACGACAGCTTCTAATACAAGTATTTCAAGCAGATATTATCTGATAATTTATACTGATGGCTAGGAATATATTTATTTCAAAACAATTTTTTTTTGAGGACACATTTATTCATATATTAAGAAACAAACATTAATAGCAAAATTGTTTGAATGGACGCGGTGGCTGAGTGATTAAGCGCCTGGCTTCCGAACGTGTGGTTCTGAGTTCAAATCTCGGCGAAGACAGAGATTTTCAGTTTCAGGATGTTTGTCCATTCAACTATAATGGGTACCTGACTGTAGTTGGAGAAAGTAAAAACGGTTTATCGTTGTGCTGGCCACATGACACCATGCTCATGTTAGAGACAAATGACATTAACACCATCCGCCCCATAGATCTTGTGCTGGCCACATGACACCATGCTCATGTTAGAGACAGATGACATTAACATCATCTGCCCCATAGATCTTGTGCTGGCCACATGACAATATGCTCAAGTTAGAGACAGATGACATCCGCTCCATAGATCTTGTGCTGGCCACATGACACCATGCTCAAGTTAGAGACAGATGACATCCGCCCCATAGATCTTGTGCTGGCCACATGACACCATGCTCATGTTAGAGACAGATGACATTAACATCATCCGCCCCATAGATCTTGTGCTGGCCACATGACACCATGCTCATGTTAGAGACAGATGTGACATTAACATCATCCGCCCCATAGATCTTGTGCTGGCCACATGACACCCTGCTCATGTTAGAGACAGATGACATTAACATCATCTGCCCCATAGATCTTGTGCTGGTCACATGACACACTGCTCATGTTAGAGACAGATGACATTAACATCATCTGCCCCATAGATCTTGTGCTTGCCACATGACACCATGCTCATGTTAGAATCAGATAACATTAACATCATCCGCCCCATAGATCTTGTGCTGGCCACATGACACCCTGCTCATGTTAGAGACAGATGACATTAACATCATCTGCCCCATAGATCCTGTGCTTGCCACATGACACCCTGCTCATGTTAGAATCAGATAACATTAACATCATCCGCCCCATAGATCTTGTGCTGGCCACATGACACCCTGCTCATGTTAGAGACAGATGACATTAACATCATCTGCCCCATAGATCTTGTGCTTGCCACATGACACCCTGCTCATGTTAGAGACAGATGACATCCGCCCCATAGATCTTGTGCTGGCCACATGACACCATGCTCATGTTAGAGACATATGACATCTGCCCCATAGATCTTGTGCTTGCCACATGACACCCTGCTCATGTTAGAATCAGATAACATTAACATCATCCGCCCCATAGATCTTGTGCTGGCCACATGACACCCTGCTCAAGTTAGAGACAGATGACATCCGCCCCATAGATCTTGTGCTGGCCACATGACACCCTGCTCATGTTAGAGACAGATGACATTAACATCATCCGCCCCATAGATCTTGTGCTGGCCACCTGACACCATGCTCATGTTAGAGACAGATGACATTAACATCATCTGCCCCATAGATCTTGTGCTTGCCACATGACACCCTGCTCATGTTAGAATCAGATAACATTAACATCATCCGCCCCATAGATCTTGTGCTGGCCACATGACACTCTGCTAATGTTAGAGACAGATGACATCCGCCCCATAGATCTTGTGCTGGCCACATGACACCCTGCTCATGTTAGAGACAAATGACATCCGCCCCATAGATCTTGTGCTGGCCACATGACACCATACTCATGTTAGAGACAGATGACATTAACATCATCTGCCCCATAGATCGCAAGATCTGAAAGGGGAAACGAATAGTTTAAACACGAAACACAATTATAAGATAAGAGAATCACTCACACACGTGCAGTGCTTTTTTTTTAAAAGTCTTCTCTTTGTTTACGTCTGTCATTGGACATTTCCATAAAAAGGCGATACAACTATATGCGGCTATTCTTGGTGCATCCGGTGCATTGATACGGTTGTTTTATTGAAAGGTTAGGCCTAAATGATTTTGTTTTACACACTGTAGCACTGTAGAGTTGAATTTTTGAAGCTCGTCCCTTGATAGCACTAAATAAGTCTAATAGGGAGAATGTCTTTTTTTTTAAAATCCAATTATGAAATACAAACCTTATCTAAGGGAAAGAATTCCACCTTGCAAGCATTTCTCTCGTTAATGTAAAAATTATTTTTTCTTATGCGATATCAAACAAAATAATTAATTACCTATATTCAAATGACTAATTGTTTAATTTTGTTTTTGATTTATTTTGTATTAGCTACAATAAATAATGGTTTCAATTTTCAACTTGATTCGAGAACGGGCGAGGTAGAAATAACATGTTCAATAATCTAAGGGGACGAAATGCTGCATATTTAGCCGTATCTGTGACTTCGGATGGAATTAATTTCTCTTGTTAGTATCAAACAAAATAATTATTTACAAGTAATTAATAGACTAATCGGATTATGTTGTTTTTTTTTAGCTGATTCGTGTCTTGTCTTTGCCAAAGAATAATCGTGCAAAGTTTCAACTTGTTCCGAGAATGGATGCTAGAGAAACAAGGGGCACAAACTTTTTACCAGACAGACAGATGGACAGACAATGTAAGTTGATATACGCTTTGTAAAAATGGCAACTGACTAGTGTATTAAAGGAGATTTGATACGAAGATCAACTGTCACGCATTGAGCTATTGTTAAAATTATAACTCAATTCTTTTTACTTATCTTATAAATTACTGACGTTACTTCATTAAGAAATATAATTACGCCTAAATAGCCAAGTATGTTAATCAAAGACTAAAAATTCCTTGAAGTTGTTGGTTTTCCTAGCTGATTTAGACAACCCAATACATGCACTAAAAGCACCGAAAAGATGGAGCACTTGTACGAATTTGTCCTAGCATGTGAAATAAGAAATGTGTCTATGTCTTTGTTTCTGAGTTTTGTGTTTCTCTGTATTCTCACCTTGTGTCATAGATGTTCTCCTGAATTGTCTGAATTTAGTAATATTTTTTAGTAGGGTAACTCTACTCAAGTGTGAATATTCGTTTGTTATAAATGGTTACAAGGAGGGTTGCCTGGTGGTGCGGTATGTGCGTTCGGTCGTCTCGATGTTCCTCGGTTCAAACCCTGCCCGCTGCCATCCCCCGTCGCCCTGCGGGATGTTTGGACTAGGAAGTAAATCATCTTCAACATCCAAAACAAGTAAAACAATTTACAAACAAACATTTTACAAACAAACATTTTACAAACAAACATTTTACAGACAATTTAGAAACAAACATTTTACAAATAAACACTTTACAGTCATTTTACAAACATTTTACAAACAAACATATTACAAACAAACATATTACAAACAAACATTTTACAGACATTTTACAAACAAGCATTTTACAAACAAGCATTTTACAAACAAACATTTTACAGACATTTTACAAACAAGCATTTTACAAACAAACATATTACAAACAAACATTTTACAAACAAACATTTTACAGACATTTTACAAACAAGCATTTTACAAACAAGCATTTTACAAACAAACATTTTAGAAACATTTTTAGAAACAAACATTTTAGAAACAAACATTTTAGAAACAAACATTTTAAAAACAAACATTTAACAAACAAACATTTTACAAATCTCAAGGCTCAATTTTGCCTCCGTTTCTTTTCTTATTCTTTTGTTAGCAACAGTGAATTCATTGTTAGTGTCAGCGGCGTAGCTGGGAATCTGCCGTTCTTTGGGGGCCCTGGAGTTACTTCTTTGGTGGCCCCTGCATTTTGAGTAATATTTAATATTTAGTGTAAAAAAACAAACCCACTCATTTAGGGGCCACCGACATCTGGCCCCACCCTAGCTACGCCTCTGGTTATTGTTTAGTAAATCGTGAAAATCACCATTCGCTATTACAGCAAAAGATTATAACTAACCGTGTCGAAAGCCTTGGTGAGATCCACAAAGGCAGCATATATATTTAAGTTCCCCTCTCCGCATTTTCTTGTAACTGTCGCAAAACAAATATCCAAAAATACCGGCTCTAAAGTCACATTGGTTCTTGTCAGGGTGAGGGCATAACTCTAGTGTGTAGTGACGTGCTGAGATCTCTTCTTGCCTCGTAATTATCAAACCTTTGCTCTGGCCACTTCAGCCATCGCGTAGCATTACTGTGTACTAAGTCTATGACACACTTACATGTAAATATATATAACGTAACGTTTAATCGTAAAAAAATGGGTTAGTTGGTCAAGCAAAACTCATGCAAAACTCATGCAAAGAGCTTTCATGCTACTGATTGAAGTGTGATGCCTCTATAGTTGGAGCAATTAAACTTGTCACTCCTTTTGTATAGGAGAATTGCAGTTTCAAGTTTCTCAAATGGTGAATCATCGAGCTCCTCTCCTATAGCTTTTTTTTTTGGAATATTTACCACGGATCCCTCCGATACAAACCATTTGTCACCAAATAGCAAGCCATAGTGTTCTGTCCAGCAATTTTGTGTATCCGTCTTGCTAGTTAAAAGAGTGGAATCATCGGAATATTTTAGCGGCGAAGTAGTGTGGTTACAGTCTGGTAAGATAAGAGCTATAGGCACATAGAAGCGACTCGTGGAAAGAGCGTGTGTCACCAGTGTTAGCATAAACCCGGATAGTTCAACTTTAAGCCACCATTTACTTCTATGCCCGGACCTTTGACTGCGGAGTGTTACAAGAAGCTTTATAGAGAGATCTGGCTGCATTGTCATTATTGTTTGCAAGAACAGAACAATAGCAGTTGTGCTTTTTCTTTAGCAGTTCTTGAATTTCTTCCTTGTTCTCCTCACACCAGTCTCTATTGGGTTAGGCTGTCACGTCACGTGGTAACGTTTTTAGCTGGCTCTAGTTACTAACTGGATCATCTTCCCTATGGCTTTCTGTGATCAACCTCTAGTATCCCCCTTAATTTCTCTTGTATTTTTGTCATCCTTGAGAATGTGTTGCGTTCATATGCGCTGCCCATTGTAGCCATTCGACAATAAGCAGTAATGTGCATATACTTGGGATGTTTCGTAGCACGCTTCACGGGCAAAAATAAACGATTGAATCTCGTTTTTTTTTAAAATATATATGATTCATCCCTTTATAAAAAAAAGACTTAATTATATCTATTCTTAGGTTTCAAATTATCATTCTTCCCTAGTTCTATTAGAGCATGGAATGGGTTGCCTGAGCCAGCCAGGAAAACCAGTGACTTGGTAGAATTTAAGTCATTGGTTAACAATCATGACTAAATGCATGACGCGTAGGACGTAGGACGTAATCATCTCTTTTTTGAAGTAAGGTCTGCATTATATAAGATAAGTAAAACCCGAAGTAGATGGTTAAAGTTGGTTGTTGTGCTGGCCACATGACATCCTCGTTAATTAGCTATCAGCCATAAAAGCAGATTACTTTTAGATAATTTATATCCCATAAATCGCAAGGTCTGAAAAGGTGTCAATATATTGATATTACATTTAAATACGTAAAATTAGATCTATGAGATCTTATGAAATGTGCATAGCTATTGTTATTGTTGCAATTGACTTTCAAAAAACTATGAATAATTGACTCCCGTTTATTTTTTATGAAACAAATGATGACAAAAATGACAAAATAAATAAATTAGCGTTTGTCTTATATTATTCTATAAAAGAGAGGTTACTTCAAAAGAAAAGATAATTAGATCTACGTCCGGAAGCTCAAAATTGGAACCAGGGAAATCTGCCCATGTGGAGTATCACCAGAGAATGCAGACCACGTCCTCCAAAACTGCTCTCTTTACCAAGAGGCCCGTATAAGTCATTGGTCCCAAATCACCCCAATAGAAAGAAAACTATATGGAGAGCTCCCTGATTTGGAAACCACTGCGCAGTTGGTCTAGTCATATGAACACTCCAACATAACAATGAGAACGAAGAAGAAGATCTACGTCCAACGTGTTTAATGTGCCATTCTTGTCATACGTGTTAATAAGTGACTTAAACTCTGCTAATTCGTTGGTTTTCTTGCTTATTCAGGCAACCCATTTCATTCTCTAATGGAACTACTTTACTCCACTAAAAAAAAATTAAGTCCATCTGGAATAACCTGCCCAGTGTGCAGCTGAATATTTCGGACTAACATAGGTTTCAACAGCCACACGAGGAAGCACAAAACCCCAGTGCAACGCCCCCAGCATGACAAAAGTGGTCATCATGGAACAACGATGGGCAAACTATATGATATATGATTTAGATCTAGTCGACATAACGCCATAACTTAATTTTTCGTTTTATTCAAGTCCTTTTTATAAGTAGCATAAAGTTTTTCTTTTCTTCTTCTAATAAAATTGTTATTTAATCTTATCTTATCTTATATAATACAGACGTTACTTCAAAAATGAGACCTTAATCCTAATTATACCTAGACAGCGCAAATAATTTAATTTATATATCTTATTTTAGTATATAATACGTACAAATAAAAATAAATAAATAAAATCAGCTGTCGTTGACGCGAAAAATTAAATTATAAACAATTACACCTCTCAACGATTTTCTTTACATAATTGATCCCTTTCCAAATAATTCTTTAATCGTCTCTTTTCAAAAAGATCACTGACTAGTCTAGGTCTAGTTATTAAACTAAGATCCACCATGACAGTCTAATAACTAAGGGCCTTCGATGGGAAGTTTTACCCAAATTACTGGGCCACGGTTGTGGCCACTGATGTTGTGGACTACCAATAATATTCTAAGAATACGTTTTTTAATTGAATTCTAGACTAGACCTACGTCTAACTTACAGTGATGCCTTCAAACTTCAATCAGATTACACTGACTAGACTAAAGTTTTGACTAAAGACATTATACTCAATATAAATATACTGATACTCAGTGATAGTATGTGAGAAAACTGTCTAAGATCAGACAGTATGATAATGAGTATGGAGACAGACTGTGCAATGCTCAGAATGCTGGTAAGACCCTTACTGGGCCTTACTAATACTAATAGCAAAAGGACTGAGCCAGCCCTATTAATCCAGATTATAAATAATTCATGAATATGGAGGTAAATAATTAACAAAATAATTTTTCTTTCAAATCTAGCCATGATTAATGATAATGTTTTAAAAGGTCTCCGGTTCGAATCCCTGTAAAGGCTGGGATTTTGGATTTCAGATCTTTAGGTCATTCCACCCTTTGGGTTGGAAGACATATGATGCGACAGTTTCTGCGTACTAAGCTGATCCGCCATTTTGTTTGTAAGTATACATTAGTAGCCTTACTCTGGCTATACTGACTATAGTAAATCTAGATCTAATACAATCGGGTTTAAGTTTCCAAAACACAATCTCTACTTTGACCTTTTTAGTGCATTAATTTAAACAAAATGCCTAGCTACTGCTGCATAAAAGGGTGCTAAAAAAAAAACTCATATACGTCAATAAACAAGAAAGGAATGAGATTTTTTAGCATTCCTAGACAACCTAGGCCTAGAACTTGGCAAGGCTCTAGGGATGAAGAGATTACTTCAAAAAGAGATTACTTCGAAAAGACTTGGCTGTTGTCCTGGGAAGGTTTGGACTAGGAAGGAACTTACAAAATGTAAAACATTTTACAGTACAATTTAGTGGATTTAATTATAATAAGATAAAGTAGATAGATCTATATTAACTAGATGATACAATAAATAGTTTGTCCATCATGGCTGAGGGCTTTACACTGAGGTTTAGTGCTTCCTCATGTGACTGGTCTTCTTCTTCTTCATCGTTCTCATTGTTATGTTGGAGTGTTCATATGACTAGACCAATACATGAGATGAACTGCGCAGTGGTTTCCAAATCAGAGAGCTCTCCATATAGTTTTCTTTCTATTGGGGTGATTTGGGGCCAATGTCTTATACGGGCCTCTTGGTAGAGAGAGCAGTTTTGGAGGACGTGGTCGGCATTTTCTGGTGATACTCCACATGGGCAGATTTCACTGGTTCCTATTTTGAGCTTCCGGAACATGTGTTGTCGCATTCTGTTGTGTTCGGTCCTGAGTCGAAAGATTAGACGTTGGTCTTGTCGGGATAGCTTATAGTAAGCGTCATCTTTCTTGTGATTTGGATGGGAGCTCGTCCATTTCTCATTTATTTTATCTACAATTAATTTCTTCATTTCTTCTGGATAGAGTGCAGAGTTTACTTGTGAGTTTGTTCTCCCACTCTTGGTGAGTGTGTCAGGCTTCTCATTTCCTGCTAGTTGTATGTGAGCTGGTATCCATTGAATAACAGTTTTTTTGCTGTTGTTGTTGAGCTTTGTAAATTGGTATGTAGAGTGACTGGTGAAACCTATGTCCACCTATTTTAGTCTGCTAGTTATACTATATTCTAGTATAAGGACTAGATTTCATATCACTATGCTCCAACAATAGTGTATCACTTACTCCTATGGCTAAAGTCAGAGCTGGTAGGGTTTAACCCTCGACAAATCCGAACGACAGTCCAGCGCGCAAACCGCATGACCAGGCAGCCATCCTATAAGCACAACATAGTAAAATATCTGATTGGAATAACACCTCAAGGTGTTGTCTCATTACTTTCAATAAATGAATTAAAAATATGTATACTAAGCTTTATAGTTTCTTTGGATTTAATAGCCTTTACATTTTTATTTTTAGAAGTGATGTTGTTCACAAGAGAATCAAATTTAACTTTTTGTTTTTTAATGAGGTGATGTCAATCTCAGAAACCTTAGTTGGCAAAACTTTTTTAAGCTCTGATGGATTTATCCAGTAAGATGACAAGCCTGTAACTAACTGTCTTACTCTCTTTTAGTCTGGTGTTGGCTTCCAGCATAAATAAAGTGGCTGCCACATGAGTGCAGGACTCTCCAAGTCCAACTGTACAAGAACAGTGGGCTGATAGAATAATACCATCTCGACTTATCCAGGGCTGCAGTACCTTTTCTGCTAACCACTGAGAGTGAAGAACCTAATGAAAAGAAAAAAAAATAATTAAAAATACCTGTTCATATCAAGACATTGGTCTCATATACATGTAAATACAATGAATATCAAGATATTTAGTATAATATAACAATATTTATTACTTACCTTTGCTAGTGGCTTAAAAGCCATAATATCTTGAACGCAACCATCTAGGAACTGGTTGTAAGCTGCTAAACTCTTGTAAGCCTGTAGACATTTTCAAAAGTAAAAATAGCGATAACATTTTAGTAATAGATGTAGAGCTCTTGTATAATGAAAAGAAAAAAAAAAGAAAAAATACCTGTTCATATCAAGACATTGGTTGGACTTCGAAGCGTCCTAAAAATATAGAAATTAAAAACCCAAGTCTACTCCAAAAATTCAATTGAGACTAGTCAAGTGCTTCAGCCGCAACAACCAAAAGGTTTGGGCTAAGGTGTAATTAGCTTCAAATTTTAAGGAGCATTTAAAAGTTGTAAAAGAAACACAGAACTAGTATCAGATCTAGGACCATTAGATTTATCAAGTTACTAGACCCGATGAGCCTAGTCCTAGAATAAACTTTAAAAAGTCTTCTATTTTTATATATATATATATATATATATATATATATATATATATATATATATATATATATATGAAAACCTTCCAGATACCCCTCCTCTCCGGTCCACCAATGAGATTGATTGGACCATAGCGCTCTGAGCATGCTATAAGCATGAAAGTAGCGCTATATAAAAGCTAAATTTATTTATCTTATCAAGTGACCTAGCTAGAATATAGATCTAGAATCTAGTCTAGATTAGTAGATCTAGATCTATTCTAGGTCTAACAATAAAATTGATTCGGAATACCTTGAATTCATCCTTTGTGATTGTGTAGGCACTTTCAGTAGAACAAGATTATAAGTGAAGAGATCTGGATAACACAAGGAGGGCAGCAAATCATTTTCTTTATTATGATGGCTTGCTTTCAAAGTGTAAGGATCAATATTATTTATTTCTGTAATTTCCTGACTATATCTTTCTTTGCTCGACTTATCCATGGTAAGTGCCTAAAAGCGTGTGTTGACTGTGCATAGAAACCAGATTTTTACCAACAATATGTGTGCCGTGCCATGATCACATGACTATGTCTACCAAGCTAAAGGTACCTGATGTGATGGGGAAGGTAAAGGCGGGTGGTTGTTGTGCTGACAACCTCATTAACCATGGGCCACAGAAACAGATGACCTTTACATCCTCAGCCCCATAGATTGTAAGGTCTGAAAGGGGAACATTACTTTGATTTACTTTAGTGGAAAAAAAAAGTTTCTTCTTCCATTTTTTATTCATTAAACAATGTTTTCTTGTGTTCTTTTCACTCAAAGAACTATAGAACTACTTTTAGCCTAATCAATTTGATGGAGTCGTGGTGGCTGAGTGGTAAAGCTCTTGGCTTCCATGCTGGGGGTCCCAGCTATGAATCCTGGTGAAAACTGGGATTTCTAATTTCTGGATGTTTGAACGCCTCTGAGTCCACCCAGCTCTAATGGGTACCTGACATTGGTTGGGGAAAAGTAAAGGTGATTGGTCGTTGTGCTGGCCACATCACATGACACCCTCGTAAATCATAGGCCACAGATACAGATGACCTTAACATCATCTGCCCTATAGACCACAAGGTCTGAAAGGAGAACTTTTACTTTTTTAATCTGTTTGGTATAGTTATATTCAAACTCATTTATGCTTTCACTCATACTAACCTTTATAGATTTATGATTGCCCAATCCATGGTTCAACAAATTTAAAGATTTTACATGGCAGTATGATTAAAATGACAGTCTTTAAAGTCAACTAAAAAAAAAGTAAAATTGAAAAAGATATAAAATGTAAATATTAATTGGGAGCAAATCACAACATTTTGAAATAGAAATGTACCAGCTACATCACGTTAGATGCAGTGGATACCATATCACAACATTTTGAAATAGAAAAGTACCAGCTACATCATGCTAGATGCAGTGGATACCAAGTCACAACATTTTGAAATAGAAATGTACCAGCTACATCATGCTAGATGCAGTGGATACAGAGTCACAACATTTTGAAATAGAAATGTACCAGCTACAACACACTAGATGCAGTGGATACCAAATCACAACATTTTGAAATAGAAATGTACCAGCTACAACACACTAGATGCAGTGGATACCAAATCACATCAGTGTAACTGGCAACTCAGATGTAGACTTCTTGGACAACCAGGGAAGGCTAACACCAACCACCTAGCAGGCTGTGAGCTTCCATAAGCAAATTACATTTTGAAAAAGAAATGTACCAGCTACATCACTCTAGAACACAGTGCTACATCATATGATTCAGCAGTCAATTCTACAGAAAATTGTCAAAGTAAAAAAGTAAAACAAAAACCTAACTCCAAACAATGAAAACAACAACCTTCAAAGCAATGGAAGAGATCATTTTTTCCCTGGTTTCTCTGGACAAAATAAGAGAAATAATAATCCTTAATCAGTTTACTAAAATGAAAACCTAAGAGAGCTACCCACTCAAAACTTAAACCCACAAGTCTGGCACTCAAAACTAACTGAAAAGACCTCATTTCATACAAGAATCTCAAAGAAACACCACTTATAAAATATAATTTATGAATCAGGTAAACAGTGCAATGACTCTCTCCCCTGGGACCTAAGCTCTCTTTCTGCTGTAAGAGACAGTATTGAAAACATAACCAAAAAATCTTATCACAATCAGAAAGATCTCAAGAAAATGGTGAATATTTTTCTACAAATCTAATAAACCAATAACTAGTGGGTCAATTATACAGATGAATCATCTTAAGAATCCACCAGTAACAGAGGAGCTGTCTTATTCAAT
Source organism: Biomphalaria glabrata (assembly GCF_947242115.1). NCBI lineage: Eukaryota > Metazoa > Mollusca > Gastropoda > Planorbidae > Biomphalaria > Biomphalaria glabrata. Next base: position 47,633,394 of record NC_074717.1, read on the forward strand.
AAATGGCTCAATTGAGAAAGATTAGAAAATTTAATTGCCACTGGCGATCTCTCATGCACACTTTCTAATGAATAAACATTTCTTTCTAATGTTTAAAAAAATCTGATGCCTCCTCTATCAAAAAGGTCAGGACAGCTCTTATAAATCTCAACAATAATAGCAAGAAAACTGTTCTCCAATGGATCCCAGCACACTTTCAAATAGAGGAGAAGAAAAATCTGACACTGCCCAAATGGGAGAATAACTAAGCAGTCTTAAATTCCATGGGAGGTGCAGTGGCTAAGTGGTAAAGCACTTGGCTACTGAACCAGGGTGCAGGGTTTGAATCCTGCTGAAGACTGGGGTTTTTAATTTTGGGATCTTTGGGCACCTATTGAATCCACCCAGCTCTAGTGGGTACCTGACATTAGTTAGGGAAAAGTAGAGGTGGTTGGACACATGACACCCTCGTTAACCATAGGCCACAGAAACAGATGCCCTTTACATCATCTGCCCTATAGACCACAAGGTCTGAAAGGGGTACTTTACTTTTTCCTTTCTTAAATTCCACTATATCCAGAAGAGAATAGAAAAAGAAAAAAAGAGTAGTATAAACCAAAAATATAACAGTTGTCACTCAAACATCAGGATTAAGGATGCATGTTACATTCTATCAGGACACAGTCAATGAATTATTTTTCACCTTTGAACAGGGCACAACATAATGAGGCAACACTTATTCTGAATGTTGAAACACGTGGCCTTGTTTTATCATGAGGCCCAAACAAAATACTGGCCCCCAACAGTCCTTTAGAATAAAGATTGTATGGAAAGCTGCCTGATCTGAAAATAATGGAGTTCATCTTCGATAAATATATATATATCTGAACCCTACAATTTATAATGAGAACACAGAGAAAAAAAAAAAAAAAACAGTATGTAATATTTAAGTTACACTTTTGTCACACAGTCTCATATTTGTTTATATTGACTTTAATATTCACATTTATTCAAATAAAATAGCTGTATATTTTATACATTTATCCTTAAAATGTAGTGCAGTATTGGTCACTAGTTCAAATGTTTGATGTGTTTAAGGCTATATAAGGTTATAACTATTCCTTTGGCTCACATTGAATTAAAATCATACATTGTAATAATTTTTGTGTGTGTCTACATCCTCTTATTGTTTATTTGTGTTTTCAGGTGGCGATATTATTGTTTACCATGGAGTTGTCTACTTTTCAAATTTTACTGACCAAGTTTTGTACAGTGACTGATCCATCTGCAGTTTCCGAACCAGTAACTGATATCTCAAAAAAATATTGCTTTATTGATGGTGTCTGGTCACCTCAGGTAATCTTTCTCTTTTTCTTTTAATATGTAAAGAAAATTATATGTATGTATTTTTTTTATATAGAAATGGATACTGTTTGTCTAAGGTGGATACTGTTTGTCTAGGGTGGATACTGCATGATCTTTGCAGAAGCTGTAGAACACCTTTCCACCATGGAATCCATACATTGAAATGAAAATGTTCAGATTTTATCCATGGGATGCAGTATGCACAGTGGATATTAATTTTAAAAAAGTAAAGTTTACCTTTCAGACCTTGCGATCTATGGAGCAAATGATGTCAAGGTTATGTTTCTATGGCTAGTGGTTAATGAGCAGGTCGTCATGTGTCCAGCACAATGACTAACCGCCTTAATTTTCACCACCTAAAATCAGTTACCCATTAGAGTTGGGTTACTGAGGGGCACCCTAAAAATTCAAAATCCCAATCTTCATTGAGGCTGGAGGTTCAAACCTAGGACCCCATTGTTTTCCTATGAGGTACACAAATCCTTTAGCCAACAAAAAATCAAAATATTGATATAGAAACGAAATGAAAAATGACTGAGCTTTTGGCCCATGACTTTGAAATGCTAATATCTATGTATACTTCTTTATGTTGGCAGAGGATCAACATGATTTGTTCATTGAAAGACACTTGAAGGTGTAAGTTGTAAAAGGTTTTGAAAGACTTGCCAAAGCAAGGCATTCTTGACAGGAATAAACATTGGGAGCAGCTCTAGCTGACTCAGCTCAGAGGATGACATCACAGTTAATTGACATCTTTCTGTTAACAATGCATGGATTATCTTATCTTCTTCATTCTAGGGGAATTATGCATTGAGTGAAGACATCTTGCTGTAGAAGAGAAGAACAATTCAGATAGTTCACATGATTTACAATATGGCTTTGATTGTCTTATGTTAATGGCTGGTAAAGAACTGAAACATGTAGGCTGGAGATCACTTGATAGAAATCAAGGTAGGACTGCACTATTGCACAGAGTAAAGTTGAAGCATGTAGTTACCAAGTGTAAAATAATATTCAAATTGCTATTAGCTAAACTAGTGAAACCTGTAATTTAACATACATTAACATTCTTTTCTTATTTGAAGTCTACTGTTAAATTTCAATTATAACATTAACCCTATCAAGTAATTTACAGGTCATGTTTCTGTCTATCAAGCTATTTACTTCTCATATTTCTATGTATTCTGCCATAAATTTCTATAAATGAATTCAGCCTTGAGTGGTATATTTTTGTCTGTATTTGCAAATACATATTTGTGTTGCTTTTTGTATTTCTGACTTGCAACTTCTGAATTGAATCTCCTTTCTTTACACAGAAATCTCTGATCTACATTGTATGAGAAAATCATGAAGTGGTTGTTGTCATTGATCCAGAAACTAAGTTGCAATCTGTCTTGATAAATATATCATACAGATTTAATGGTGGCCTACTCAACCCGAGGCGGCTTAAAGCAAAAACAAAAACAAACGCAGCAATAATCAGAGACTTGCTATTTGCTGACGACTGTGCCCTAAATGCCTGCTCTGAAAATGATCTGCAGAGCATCATCAGTGACTTCTCAAGAGCATGCTCAGACTTTGGCCTTACCATCAATACGAACAAGACTGAAGTCTTATATCTACCTGCTCCTGGGAAAGCCTACATGGATCCAAGCATTACTATAAATGGACAGGATATAAACGCAGTGGACAAATTCACAAATCTTGGCAGCACACTCTCCAGAAATGGAAAAATTGATAGTGAAATCGACCTGCGTATCGCCAAGGCCAGTGCATCCTACGGCAGATTGTCTACAAATGTCTGGAACAGACGTGGTATCTCCACAAACACCAAGCTAGGGGTCTATAGAGCCGTCATCCTCCCTACATTGCTATATGCCTCAGAAACATGGACAGTGTACAGTAAACATGCAAAGAAACTAAACCACTTCCACATGACATGTCTGAGAAAAATACTAAATGTCAAATGGCAAGACAAAATACCAGAGTGTGTCTGCAAAGCATCCACACAATCCTGATGCAGTCCCAGCTGCGATGGGCAGGTCACGTCTACAGAATGGAAGACCACCACATCCCTAAACGACTCCTGTATGGCCAACTAAGCGAACGAAAGCGCTCGCAAGGTGGTCAAAGAAAGCGCTTCAGGGACACCCTCAATGCTTCTCTGAAGGCGTTCAGCATAGACCCAGGCACTTGGGAGAGCATCATGGCGTCGCGCTGTGAAAACTGGCGCACAGGTTGCTGGGGAAAAAAGAACAATGCTGGCAGAAGAAAAACGCCAGAAAAGAAAAGCAAGGCCCACGACACTAGCTCCAGCTGGAATAACCTGCCCAGTGTGCGGCCGAACATTCCGGGCTCACATAGGTCTCACCAGCCACATGAGGAGGCATAAAACCCCAGTGCAAAGCCCTCAGCCCCCTGGATGACAAAGTGGTCATCATCGAACCACGATGGATGAACAATAAGTTGCAATCTGTCTTGGTAAGCAGTATTGAAGTTAGGGTGATAGCTTTTTTGGTCACAATAATTTATTTTGAAAATTAAAGAAATTTTTTTTTGCTTTAGTAGACAGATTTATAATCATTAAACATTGTTTTAAATGTCTAAAAGATTAATTAAAACTTGTAAAACTGTTGTGAAATTATTTTCACTGTTATCAGTATTTTTTATTCCTAGATTTATCACTGCTTTTAGTTTCCTATATAATCATTGTGTTACTATTCAAATGTTGTGTAAACATGGGGGTAGTGTTGTAACCCTGCCTTGCACCAGTGCTTGAGGTGCGCACTAGCGCACTAGTGAACGTAAACAGGAAGAGACTAGAATGGAGAGAAGAACAGGGCATCAGGGATTGTGAAGAGTCTGAATGTTTGGAAACTAAGAAGCAAGCTTTTGGTGCTGCCTGAAGGTTGTAGAAGGGACCTGGAACAAAGCGGGGAAGGCTGTCGTTGGTCCACATTCGGGTTGCTGTCTTAAGGACTGGTAAATTAGTAGAAAGACTCTGAGGAAGCTGAAGGATGCTATGTGTTTGTCCTAGTGAATAAACACCTGTCTTTATTTCCTGTTACACTGTGTTGAGTTGCATGACTATTCGTTGAGTGCCTAGCCGAGAGTTGCAACAATTGGTGTTATGACTCTACAATGCACGCTGTCATTAGGTGTGAGACTGCGCACCATGAGACACAGGACAGAGACATGAAATAAGAGAGGAAGTCAAGATGGCCGATGATTAGAGATGAAAACGACGCTTGTGATGTGATTAGTGTAATTCTAGATCTAGTTTCCTATTTGGTTATTAAACATTCTATTTTGTTATTTTATACTCCTTTCGTTGAGGTTATTTGGCTAAGTTATAGCAATTATTCTGGGTGGAAAGACATGCTCCAATTTGATTCCCTTTTCTGTAATTCATCTAATTCTCTTTGTAAAATATCTGTGTCTTGTGTTGTTTTTATTGTTCTATATATTATGCAATCGTCTGCAAATAATCTGACTTTTGTTCCTGAACTAATGCAATTTGGTAAATCATTTATGTAAATTAAAAATAATGGTGGACCCAAGACTGTTCCTTGAGGTACACCTGAGTTTACTGTTATCGGTGTTGATTTAGAGCCATTTATTATTACAGTTTGTTCTCTCCCTATCAGAAAATCTTTAATCCACTGATGCAGTGGACCATTAATGCCGAAATATTTTAATTGTTTAAGCAAACTATAGTGGTGAACTTTGTCAAAAGCCTTGGAAAAATCTAGTAAGATAGCATCTATTTGTTCACTATTATCTAAACCTTTTGAAAAATCATCAATTAGTCCTATTAGTTGTGTTTCACATGATCTATATTTCCTAAAGCCATGTTGGTATGGGGTGAGGACATTATGTTTGTCTAAGTGGTTTATGATTTTGCTACATATTATGTGTTCTAGGATTTTACATGTGATGCTGGTAAGTGATACTGGTCTGTAGTTTCCTGGGTCAGATTTTTCTCCTTTTTTAAATAGGGGGGTGACATTAGCTTCTTTCTAGTCCTTTGGTACTCTGCCCTGGTTAAGCGATGCCTGAAAGAGTATTTTGAACACTGGGGCTAGTTCATTGCTTAGTTCTTTGAGTAATCTAGCTGGAATACCTTCAGGTCCAGACGCTTTATTTGGTTTGGTGTTGGCTAATAGTTTTTGAATTCCATTTTCTTGTACTACTAAATCTGTTGTCTACTTGGTTCAAATTAAGTAATATGTCTTTGTCTCCTGGGGCTGAGAATGCTGATGCAAAGTATTTGTTTAGGATGTTTGCTTTAGTTTCATTATCATTATGTATTATGTTATGTTATGTTCATCTTTTAAGGCGCTATGCCTGTTGTTTCCATTTTCTTAGACTTAATGTATGACCATAGGTTTTTGTTGTTATCTTTAGATATTACATTGTTTATGTATTCACTCTGCAGCTGTCTGCTTACTTTTTGGGTTAGGTGTTTAATTTTTATATACTTTTTGTAAACTCTTTCTGCCTTGGTTTCTTTAAATTTTCTATATAGGTTTTCCTTCTGTTTACAAAGCTTCTTTAGTCTATTATTAAACCAGCATTTATTTATTTTGTTTGATGTGTATTTAGTTGGTATATGATTTTCTATAATGCTTTTAAGATGGTTTTTAATGAAATTCCAGAGGTCATCGACTGGTTGGTTAATGTCTTTTTCTAATAAGAATGTTTGTTGAAAGTTTAATGCAGCTTGGTGTAGTTGTGTTAGGTTACATTTATTCCAGAGTAAAATTTTTCTTTGGGGTTTTGTATTGGCTACTGCTTTTATCTGACTGTGTATTTTTATGATCTCATGGTCTGATAGACCAGGGATAATATCATAATAAACTACTAATCCAGGTCTGTTGGTTAAGAAGAGATCTAATGTGTTGTTTAATCTAGTTGGCTTTTTAATGATTTGATATAAACTTAGGTTGTGTAAAGTTTCTATGAAAAGCTCATTTATGTCCTTAGGGTTTTGGTGTTTATCTATGATTAGTGTTTTCCAATTTATATCAGGTATGTTGAAATCACCCATAATCCAAAAAATCACCCATAATCCAAAAAACTGCGTTTTTATCTGTCTCTTTAAGTGTAGTAATCTGATTACATAGTTCCTGCATGTAGTCTGTAAATGCTGCCTATTATTAGGGATGTTGAGGTGGTATTAATTTTACAAAATGTAGATTCTATATTTTTGAGTTAGGTAAGGTAATTTCTTCTGCTTTAAGAGTGTTTTTTATTGCTAAAAGAACTCCTCCATGATTTTAAGCCCTATCTTTTCTAAAAATTTCATAATTACTATTGAAAATTTCTGCATTATAAATTTCAGTGAACGAATTGTGTGTCCCCTTACCTGTCAATTCTGTTTAGTGATGGTCAAGCTCAACTGATATTATTCTAAGCAGCTTTTATTCTGAGAATCATTCAACCTCAGAAGCTGTGAGGGATATCTGAAATCCATTGCTTACTTGTCTAGCAGAAAGATTTCTATCCGTTTAGTGATAAAAGATTGAGATTAATTGTATACAACTTTTTGTAGTCGCCAAATAACACACTTTTATGCTCAAGCAATACTGTTCATGAATGGTTTAGTTTTCTTGATGCTGAGAGTGTTCATGAAAGAGGGATCAAAGGTCAATTTGGGTGTTTGTTTTTTAAGACAACTTGCTATGTTTGTTAATTTAAATTTACCAGGTACCTATTATTCATTTACTTTGGATTTTAGAATATTTGTCATTGAAATTTAAATAGGTATAAGTACAGTTAATTAACCACAGGATTCCATTAAAAAATTTAAATGCTAAAGAAATTTAAAAAGAAAACATTTCATTTTTGAGATTACATCATCTTTATGTGGAATGTTTTTTGAATAAATGGTACCTGTACAGGTGATTAGACCTATTAATAAATGATAACTGGATATATTTGTATTTGAAACCACTGGCTTGTATTTTACTTGTTACTAATAACTTAATTTACTTTTTAATATATGCGTTATCTTCTATTTTGAAGTAACATCTGTATTATATAAGATAAGATTATCAACTGTAGTTTTCTTTTAAGAGTTCTTTATGAAAATGTTACCACTGAACACTGCTATATTACTAGACTTTTTTCAACTATGTTTTGTAAATGAAATATTGTGCAATGGCATATTTATTGTATTACATAATTAAGGTTTTTATAGCTATATATTAAAAACATCTCATATTTAATGTACTCTCTGCACTGAACAATTTTTTTTAAAGTGATAAAAATTTTGGTTTATTCATATCAAGTTTGTTTTGTTTGTATATATGTAGAATATGTATATCATAGTGAAAGCATTTATTTACTTGCATTTTAGTTTTTATAATCATTTATAGAATTTAGTGTAAATTCATTGTACATTGAACCTCGTTGGTAGTGACAATGTTATTAAGTTGACATGAAGTATTTATGTATAGTCCTGGGTGTTAGCTACATTGTTCATTAGATGACTGCCTGACAGTGTTTTATCCCATGGGAACCAATAGATCAGCATGTCAATATATCTGTTGTAGTAATGTTTAGAGTATACAACTCTAGCAATAAATATTCTGATCAAGTTTATATTTTTGGAACAGAATATGCTAATGTGTTAAATACATTTTTTTTTATTTTAAGAATAACAACTGGTACTTTATTTTATCCCTTTGTATCTTTCTTTTTTTTTTTTATGTCTAAGTAGTATAACTTCTAATTTAATTGTCTCCCTTTTAAAATCAACCATCTAAATTAGGGATGGCAAACTTTTTCTGTTGAGGGCCGCATTAAATTTTTTTTTTTAGGAATAGGGGGCCACATATATATAATTTGTATATACAACTTAGAAAAATATGCTAGCTGTGTATTAATTTACTTGTATACTGTATTAGACATTCAAATTGAGGAATTATAACAAGATTTAGCAATTTTTGAAACTAATTTAACTAATATTTAAAAAAAATTTGTTACTGTCTTTTTACATCACATTCATTCTTCACAACAATCCAGTTATACTTAATGTGAAGTATTTAATTGTGCATAATGTTCCGGAACTCTGGAACTAGCTTTACTAGTTCTTATCTTTGTGATTGCTGTTAAATTACAGCCAGTCAGCATCCACTTGTTCTTCTGGTTGCATATGTTCAAACAAAAGAAAATATTCTTGTGCATCTAAAAATGTCAAAGTTTAGCATCAAGTCTTTTTAAGTGTGGAAATACAGCTTATGCACCCTTCAAACTGCTTCTCTTTTGGGTCATAATTTGCTAGGAAGTATTTCCTCGGGTGCTGAATCAGCTTCTGTACTAAATGGTGAAGTGAGGATATTCAAAAATGGTTTAAGTTCTTGACGTCTTAACATTTGTTTTCAAATTCCATAAGTCTTGTTCTTTTTACTAGAAATAGTTTCACCTTTCAGCAAAGGAAAATGTGTCACAGTCTTAGTTGACATTGCATGATCTAAAGTTCACGTCATGTTAAGAGTTTAAAAGACACGTGGAATTCCTGATGTAGAAAACAGGAAGTAGAATGAATAAAGTTGACTTTGAGTTCAGTCAAGTCAAGTCAGTAAGGTTTTGCTCCCGGTCCAGGAAGGTTGGACGTTGCTTCCTTGACTGGTGTATATATATGTATATAGCATGAAAGTCGATGGACTAATGATTGTTGATTAATTATATTTGAGAGTTGATTTCATCATGTGCTTATTGAATATTAAAGTATTATTCGTATTTCAATGGATATCTATAGTTGGAGCTCCAGTGTCACTAGTAGCAATTGTTCTTATTGTTACCCGCTGAGATGTGGACGTGATTTGTAACTAACATATATTGGATACTTTTGATACCGCTGTTATGTGGATAGGATTGTTATTATTTCTTGACTTGTAGCACTAACAAGGAGTGCAGTGTACTATTATTATTATTATGGTAAAATAAACTTCATGTTGTCTGCTGAAACAGACTTGAGTCAGTGGTATAGTATGTTTAACATTTACAAAATGATAAAACCTGTTTTCACTTGCTTGACTGGAGAAATGGAAAAGCTTGAAAAGATGCTCATAAATTTCATGATGTGCAAATAGCCCATTGCAACTCTTCATTAGAAACATTAGTAAGAAAGCCACTGTCAGTGTCATTATGGAAAAAAAAAATTTTCCTTGAGACCCCATATTCTTTTCAATACCTTGCCCATGTGGTACTTCTTGAAACTGTCTGTGGCTCTGATAAGTTTGATCACTGAGATGATTAGGTCAATAATATGTCTGATATTCACTGTTTTTCTCAGTCAAAGCATGGGCTCCATCAGTTGTTACACTTGACATCTTGTTCCAAGCCAACCCAACACTTTCAACACAGTTCTACATAAATACTGGTCTGAGTATGTGTCTTGTTTCGAAATATTACCAATAAGCATAATCTTCATTTGCTTAAAACTTTAGAGAATGTTTATTTAGCTTCTTCATCATAATTGATTGATTTGATTTTAGGCACATCGGCACAATTTAGGCCATTTAAGTATCATAATTGATAAGATATTTAAAATTATTTATTTTTAATATATTTGCATTTTAATATGTTTAATCTGTGGACTCACCTGAATTCTGTAGGTTTCTGCGGGCCGCAAAAAACACTTTGGCAGGCCGCATGTGTCCGTAATTTGCCCACCCCTGATCTAAATGAATTAAGTTATTTCTTCTACTAAAAGTAATATCAGGACTACCAATGTACAACTAAATATTTATTTGTGCAGCACTTTCAGTTTTATTGTGATATCGTATACATTGATTTGATTGACTCATTTTGATGTATATGTATACCTTGCAATCAAAGTGGCATTCATTTTTTTTTTTAAATTGTAACTGGTCTGTGCTAAATTACTGAATTCATATTAAGAGATGATAACTATTAATGTATTTGATAGTTAATGGTAAAGGGAAAATAGGTCATTGTGCTGGTCTCAATACACCTTGAAATGTACAGTAATTACTTCAATGAACAAGAAGAAATTAATCAGCAATGAAATTACCAAAAAAGATATGACAGGAAATGCTATTAACATCTAGTCAGTGATTACCCTCTACAAAGTCATAGTCAACTAATCTAATTGACTTCAATATTCAATCATTATAAAAAATAAACCATTCCAAAGACAAAGTGAATGATAGACAAAAAATAGAAGCTTTTTGATGTAGGGCAAAATGTTAAAATATTCAAGTGAAAATAAATTTCCCTTTTCAGACTTTGCGATCTGTAAGACAAATGATACAAAAAATCATGTGTTTCTGTGTCTTATGGTCAATGAGGGTATCAGGTGGCCACCACAATGACCAACCGCCTTTACTTTTCTCCATTAAATGTCAGGAACCCATTTGAGCTGGGTGGACTGAAAGGTGCCTAATTGTTTTTCTTTATATTAGGACTATTATAAAAAAAAATGGTCTTCAAACCCTAGACCTATGTTTGGCAGCCAAGCACTTTACCGCTTAGCCACCACACCTCCAAGTGAATTCTATAGAAACTTTTAACTGTTTGCTCATCTTTCATTCTACAACTAAAGCAAGGTAATTATTTATTGTTAGGGACAATGCTGTCTGGAATGAGAGAATATGTTAGCCTGGCGGGGCCTAAGGTCATGTCTAGCCTGGGATAACAAGAAGTTAAAGTTGCCAGATTGTAACACTACTGGGTGGGTTGTATCTGTGCACCTCTGTGACCAAGGGGTTTGAGTCATCTAAGCAACCAGACAACTAAACTAAACTAAACTAGCGAACTAAAAGAAATCTAGAAACATAAAGAAGAAATTCAAATGAGACTTTAATTTCAATGATTAAGGCAGCAGTTACAATCTAGTACATAAACATTAGAAGTGGCCATCATGACAGCACTGGGCAGGGCTTGGCCATATTTTTAAAACAAACTTTAGAAAAAAAAAACTGCTAGTTATTTTGACAGTTGTTCAAATATAAAACAGATTTACACATAGTAAAATTTTTAAAAATAAAAGAAAAATTCTGAAACTTACAGGCAGTCCCAGGTACAGAATAATTAAAACTGACACAGAGACCACTGGTCAACAGTACAGGAAACAGCATAGGTTCTATTTTAAGTACTCCACCCTAACCCATATAATAGGCAGAAATACAAGTATACAGCTTAGCACTAGCCTACAGAAGTAAAATTTAAAATACATAAAAGTAGCTTTGGGAGCGCCAGTTCACAATTATACAAATTTACCTGTTAATAAAGTCTAGGTCTAATGTTTGTTTTGTTGGTTTTACATGTGTTCCATCAGAAAGAGAGATAACATCCTAGCCGTAACCTCCAACAGGACAGTGAGTGTTAACACCAGAGACTATGGAGATGACAAAGTGGATACCCCATGATCACCAATAGATAATACAAAGTGAATTAGTATTTGAAAATTTTAAACACACTAAGGGGATAAACTCATTGCTTTAGTGAAGACTGACAATACCAAGTAGTAAATATTATTATACTCTTTATTTATAGCAAAATATGTAGGTCCTAGCTGGGGAATACTGCATACTTCTCACTAATTTTCGGACTTGAAGATAAGCCTTATTATTATTATTTATGAAAAATTTCTCCTCTAAGAAATCAGACAAAAACTCAAAACTGTATTCATGGTAACAGCAAAACATTTATATTATAACAGCATAGAATATGTTAACAGTTTTATTTTAAATATAATAATATAACAATATTATAATAGAGCTAAATAATGTCAAGTCGCTATTTATACTGTAAAAAAGCATAGAACAAATTGTGCAGGGATGTGACACAAAAAATTATATGATAGCACACTAAAGCAGGGGAGATAACAAATTGAATTAAAAGCATAATCTAGCAAGGCTTTGGCGTTGTGACTGTACAGAGTATTGAATGTTAACTGAAGACACGTATAGTTGTTACAACATTTTCCGGTGGAAGTGACGTTCTGCTTTAGAATTCATGAATAATTAAAGATATACAAGTTTGCTTAATACTGGTACAATAATAATAACGATAATATACCAAAGCACCTTCCTCCTTCAAAATACAAAAACATGTAACTGAAACAACAAGAAGATTGAGGGAAAAAAAAGGAATATTTTAAAAAAAAATTAACAAATGACTGGACTGATTGTCAAGATATACCTAAATATAGAACAAGATTTATACAAGTCAATTATGGTGATTCCACCTAAATAGTTCTCACAAAGTACATCACTTGAGTACTTGTACCTGTTCATTGTTCTATCCATTGTATCTGTTAGGTTTTCTGACCTTGCGACCACTTCCGGTAATGTAACCATGTTGTGAGGTTGGGTTACAGGGTTCAGGATGTATAACTGTGGGTGTAGAAGTATTTGTCGCCACTCTAGTAGGTGAGCATGGTTACTCAACCTGAGGTTAGGAGCATTCTTCATTGTTTCCTACTGAGTCCCATATTGCAGCTTGGTCACTAAAATTGTCTTGAGAAGGTCTGGTTTTGAAGTAGCATTAGGGAAATGTTAATTTCTTTCAGACGCAGTAGGAATGTAAAAACATCAATGCCAATTAGCAATCAAAAGATAATGACAGGTTCCCTTAGAGCACAAGGAAGTCTCTAAATGATGGTAGAAAAGGAAAATCTCTAATAGATCCGGTGTGTCTGTGTCTTTGCCTCTAGGAATTGTTTTACTTCTCAAGATGTTCACTGTCAATACAAGAGAACAAAATTTGATAAAAACATTTTTATAGTCAGTGAAACACAAAACTTGGCAAAGCTTTACTCAGGGGTTTAGTATAAAGAAAATATAAAGAGATATACACAGCATTGCTTACCATTGTATTCCATACATCTCTTGACCCATTTTTTGGTTTACATTTCATCTTCATGTTGGTCTACATCTTCATCATGTTGGCCTACATCTTCATCATGCTGGTCTACCTCTTCATGTTGGTCTACATCTTCATGTTGTCTACCTTTTCATCATGTTGGTCTACATCTTCATGTTGTCTACCTTTTCATCATGTTGGTCTAAATAAGAATAAAAAAATTAAGAAAAACTTTTGCCTTGAAAAGGAAAAAAAAAATTCTTTTGTTGCTTTTCTTTTCATGTTAAACAAAACTATTATGATGATGCAGGTTTCACTTTATGTTTTAACTTAGTATTTTATGAATAAACTTTTAAGGAAAAAAAATACACCCAAGACATCTAATACAGCAGCAAAGAATAACAAACAAATAAAGTTTTAAAATTTTTAGGTTAATTAAGTCATTTAAGTCTAAGGAACTTATTGGAGATTTTCAATTATGCCAGAAAACAATAAATAACTAGCTATGTAGTGTATCTGGTGTACAGAATACAGAAAGCTTTAATATTTAGAGTGAAAATTATGCTATTAAGTTTGTGCATTTCTAGCAAAATGAAATCACAACTAAGTTTTTTTGCTTGCAGTACAAACTCATTGGTTTTGTTGAGTTGGCAACAGCAGTCTTTCCTTCAAAATCTCCAGGTTTATTCTTTTTTTTTATATATATTTTTATTTCACTTTATATTGTTTCAGCAAATCTCTTTATTGTTTGCTTTTCTTTTTCTATCCTTATCTATTGTATTTCTTTTAGAATGTACTTAAAAATCAAAAAGTAAGCTAAGAGCAGATTACTAAGTTTAAAATTCCCACCAGATAAGATCCAAACAAATGAAAATTTAGTTTGATTATGATTACCCGGAGGATTACCACTATAGCAACGACAATATAGATACAAATAGGAACAACATTCACACACAAAACATACAAAGACACAGTCATACACAACCACTGGTTAATAAACTAAACCTCTTTGTGATGTGACTAATGACCATGAAACACACTGACAGAAAGTGGAGTAAAAGAGTTATAAAATCTTTCTGTTCTAGCCTTAATGAAGAGGAAGCGACCACTTTATCCAGATCTGATGTAACTGGTTTAGTGGCTGCAGATTGTCCTCAAGAATGCATAAATGAGATCAGATGTTTCAACATTACTTACATGTACATTGCACTTGATATTCTTGTCAAATGTTTGACATATTTTGAATGTTTCTTGAGAGCTGAAGAGAATCTACTTCCTTGACCAAATGTTCAGCAGAATAAATGTCATCAGGCAAGATATGAGCATCAAGATGACCATACACAGTCCAGTGCACATATCACATGACCAGGCAGCCATCCTTTCTTATGAGAAGACAAAGTCTTAGTGTAGTGACCTCTCTTGCTTAAATTTTTTCTTGTAACTTGGTGCACAAAATAATTGAGAACTGAAATGACTTCAACAAAAAATTATGAAAATCTAGGAGAGAAAAAAATTCTAAGTAGAGGAAAAGTGACAATTATAATACACATTTTGTTAATGTTTTATTTCTTTGATTTTATGCACATCTGCACAATTTAGGCCATGTCGTGCCTGCAGTCCCTTAAGGACTACTCTCTCTCTCTACATAACAGGGGCTAAATTCTATACAGTTAAATCATTAAAATCAAGGTCTATTCACAGTTAAAATAGTAAGTGTAGTAAAAATTTAATAATTTGGTAAAAATCTAATGTAAATAGTACATGAATAAGATGATAATTCCCCTCTCCCTTTTCGAGTTAGTTGTTAGTAACACCAGGTTAGTAGCAACAAAATCATGTAGAAATAGACATGGCTTTATTTAATTTAGTCTGACTGTTGTTGACTTGTAGCACCAAACTGCTGGTAGGCAACTAAACTGTTGAAGGCATAATATATCTTAGCTAATAAGAACTTGAACAACTTCCTTGTGAACAAAACTAAATATAACATTTATAATACTTGTGATCACATGAAATAAATGTAGTAGACTTAAGTAATAAAATTTCTTACAATCTAACTCACTACAATAACACAACCTTTCAGTCTTACATTCTGGAGTCGTCTCCCCTAACTAAGACCCAGTGACGACATTGCCACTTTTGCATCATTCACATCCAATCGCTTACCTCTTACCACAGTCACCATAAAAACACACACACTCCATAACACTTCTGCCTGTCCAACATTCTTTCACTGAATCAAGCCCCAAGCATCCTACTTGTCCATATGTTAGACTTTGCAATGACCATGTTTTTAATCATACTAGTTACATTTAGCAGACACTCTGGCACATATTGGAAATAATAGTGCAAATATTATGACTAATCAAGCTTTAAAAAACTCTAAATTAGATTCTTATTTCTGTACCTTGATATCTGTCAACAAAAACAACTGATACATTTGAAGCTAAGGAAGAACAAAAAGAATCTGAAATATAAAGTTGTGTAACAAAAACTTGAAAGAGTTCAAGATAACAAAACTTAATATATAGATATAAATTGCAGATATAGGCGAGAACCTAAAAAATTGGAATTTTATTTTGTAGCTTGATATCTGTTAACAAAAAATTAAACTTCAGTAAAAAGAAGTGTGATTAAACATTTCAAATATATAAATTCATATGTTGCTAATGAAACTGAAAAAAAAAAAAGTGGTTCTGGGAGTAATAAGCAGGACTACACATTTGTAAAAACACTGCAGATTATATATAATATATAATAACCATAATCATATATATTTATTTATAACGGTAATCAAAACTAACATAATATAATATAATATATACATATAGAGAGAGAGTTGAATGAATACTTGATGTGCCCCAAAAGATAATAGGACACTTGAGGTGCCACATAAGTTAAAAGGACAAGCAGTTGTTAGGACACTTGTGGTGCCCCAACAACTGATAGGACAAACATGAGGTGAACAACAGTTGGTATAATGGATGAGGTGCCCAACAATTGATAGGAAACTTAGAGTGCCCCAACAATAAGACCATTGAGTTGTTAGGATGAATGAGATGCCCCATGATAGGATACTTTAGGTACCCCAACAGTTAATAGGAGACTTGTGGTTATCTAACAGTTGGTAGGAAAAAAGAGGTGCCTTACCAACTGATAGGATACTTGAAGTGCCCTACCAAACAATAGGACAAGAGGTGCCCTACAAATTGATAGGACACTAGAGGTGCTCTACCAATTGTTAGGATACTTAAGGTGCCCTACCAATTGATAGGATATTGAGGTGCCCCATCAGTTGTAAGGACATTTGAGGTGCCTAAAAAGTGTTGAAACACTTGTGGTGCCCCAACACCTGATTGGACAAACTTGAGGTGGACAACAGTTGGTATGATCGATGAGGTGCCTAACAATTGATAGGACACTTGGAGTGCCCAAACAATTGATAGAACACTTGGAGTGCCCAAACAATTGATAGAACACTTGGAGTGCCCAAAAATAAGATTATTGAAGTGCCCAACAGTTGTTAGGATAAATGAGATGCCCCAACAAATGATAGGACATTTGAAGTGCTTCAACAATAGATACGATACCTAAGGTGCCTCAACAGTTAAAAGGATATTTGAGGTGCCCAAACAGTTGTTAGGACACTTGTGGTGCCCCAATAGCTGACAGGACACACTTGAGGTGCCCAGCAGTTGGTATGAGGGATGAAGTATTCCAACAATTGATGACCATATAGGTGCCCAACAGTTGGAAGGTATTGATATTTTTTTGTTTTTGGCACATCTGCACAATTAAGGCTATGTCATGCCCATAATCTCTCAAGGGTTATTCCCCCTTCATAGCTCAAGAGCTAAGTTTTATACAGTTAGGTCATTAAAAACAAGATTCATTCACAGCTCAGATGGTGAAAATAGTAAACATTTACATAAATTAATAAAAATCTATTTTTAATATTATATATTCACAATTGCTTTGCCCTATCACAAATCAAACACTCGTAGACAGTTAAAGGATGAAAAAGGTGCCCCAAAAATCGACCAGACACTTCAGGTGCACCAACAATTAATTAGTAAATAGTATATTGAAGTTGGACAGTGTAAATTTTGACACAGGCAGACAATATTTTTATGCCAATGTATATTACATATCTCATCAAGTAATAGTCAGTAATTTTGTGCAGTACAAGTATATATATTGCATTGAAGTTGAACTGTAATTGTAAATTTTGACACAGGCAGACAGTAAATTTGTGTATATTATATATCTCATTAGTAAATAGTATGTAAGCACTCGTAGACAGTTGAAGGATGAAAAAGGTGCCCCAAAAATCGACCAGACACTTCAGGTGCACCAACAATTAATTAGTAAATAGTATATTGAAGTTGGACAGTGATTGTAAATTTTGACACAGGCAGACAATATTTTATGCCAATGTATATTACATATCTCATCAAGTAATAGTCAGTAATTTTGTGCAGTACAAGTATATATATATTGCATTGAAGTTGATTTGTAATTGTAAATTTTGACACAGGCAGACAGTAAATTTGTGTATATTATATATCTCATTAGTAAATAGTATGTAAACACTCGTAGACAGTTGAAGGATGAAAAAGGTGCCCCAAAAAAATCGACCAGACACTTCAGGTGCACCAACAATTAATTAGTAAATAGTATATTGAAGTTGGACAGTGTAAATTTTGACACAGGCAGACAATATTTATATGCCAATGTATATTACATATCTCATCAAGTAATAGTCAGTAATTTTGTGCAGTACAAGTATATATATTGCATTGAAGTTGAACAGTAATTGTAAATTTTGACACCATAGACAGTAAATTTGTGTATATTTTATATCTGATTAGTAAATAGTATGTAAACACTCGTAGACAGTTGAAGGATGAAAAAGGTGCCCCAAAAATCGACCAGACACTTCAGGTGCACCAACAATTAATTAGTAAATAGTATATTGAAGTTGGACAGTGTAAATTTTGACACAGGCAGACAATATTTTTATGCCAATGTATATTATATATCTCATCAAGTAATAGTCAGTAATTTTTGTGCAGTACAAGTATATATATATTGCATTGAAGTTGATTTGTAATTGTAAATTTTGACACAGGCAGACAGTAAATTTGTGTATATTATATATCTCATTAGTAAATAGTATGTAAACACTCGTAGACAGTTGAAGGATGAAAAAGGTGCCCCAAAAATCGACCAGACACTTCAGGTGCACCAACAATTAATTAGTAAATAGTATATTGAAGTTGGACAGTGATTGTAAATTTTGACACAGGCAGACAATATTTTATGCCAATGTATATTACATATCTCATCAAGTAATACTCAGTAATTTTGTGCAGTACAAATATATATATTGCATTGAAGTTGAACAGTAATTGTAAATTTTGACACCATAGACAGTAAATTTGTGTATATTTTATATCTGATTAGTAAATAGTATGTAAACACTCGTAGACAGTTGAAGGATGAAAAAGGTGCCCCAAAAATCGACCAGACACTTCAGGTGCTTGTAAATTTTGACACAGGCAGACAATATTTTTATGCCAATGTATATTATATATCTCATCAAGTAATACTCAGTAATTTTGTGCAGTACAAATATATATATTGCATTGAAGTTGATTTGTAATTGTAAATTTTGACACAGGCAGACAGTAAATTTGTGTATATTATATATCTCATTAGTAAATAGTATGTAAACACTCGTAGACAGTTGAAGGATGAAAAAGGTGCCCCAAAAAAATCGACCAGACACTTCAGGTGCACCAACAATTAATTAGTAAATAGTATATTGAAGTTGGACAGTGTAAATTTTGACACAGGCAGACAATATTTATATGCCAATGTATATTACATATCTCATCAAGTAATAGTCAGTAATTTTGTGCAGTACAAGTATATATATTGCATTGAAGTTGAACAGTAATTGTAAATTTTGACACCATAGACAGTAAATTTGTGTATATTTTATATCTGATTAGTAAATAGTATGTAAACACTCGTAGACAGTTGAAGGATGAAAAAGGTGCCCCAAAAATCGACCAGACACTTCAGGTGCACCAACAATTAATTAGTAAATAGTATATTGAAGTTGGACAGTGTAAATTTTGACACAGGCAGACAATATTTTTATGCCAATGTATATTATATATCTCATCAAGTAATAGTCAGTAATTTTTGTGCAGTACAAGTATATATATTGCATTGAAGTTGATTTGTAATTGTAAATTTTGACACAGGCAGACAGTAAATTTGTGTATATTATATATCTCATTAGTAAATAGTATGTAAACACTCGTAGACAGTTGAAGGATGAAAAAGGTGCCCCAAAAATCGACCAGACACTTCAGGTGCTTGTAAATTTTGACACAGGCAGACAATATTTTTATGCCAATGTATATTATATATCTCATCAAGTAATACTCAGTAATTTTGTGCAGTACAAATATATATATTGCATTGAAGTTGAACTGTAATTGTAAATTTTGACACAGGCAGACAGTATATTTGTGTATATTATATATCTCATCAAATAATAGTAATTTTGTGCAGTACAAGTATATAAAATTGTATTGAAGTTGGACAGTAATTGTAAATTTGGACACAGGCAGTAATTTTGTGCTGATGTATATTATACATCTCAAGTAATAGTCAGTAATTTTGTGCAGTAAAAGTATATATATTTATATATACATTCTATTGAAGTTGGACAGTGAAAAGATTAAGAAGCACTCTTCAAAGTGATGAGCTATATCAGTGCTAGTATTCAATGACATTACAGGAAGATAATCAGTATTGAAATATATTACTGATAATTTTGATTTTCATTTTTAATTTTTATGTTCTATATTTAGAAAGCTGTTGACAGTATTGTTCTTGTCAAAATTTGGTATCACTGATATTGTGTCCTTGTTAAATTTTGTCTTTTTTCAATGTGTAAAAAAAATATATATATATGATCAGAACATAAGGTTTTAGAGGTCGCAGATTTAACACTAGTAGATTTTTGTGTTTAGACTATTGTTTATTTTAATGTTTACATTGTATTAATATTGTGCACAATTTCTTGGGATCTTTAAGTCATTTTTATTTATATTTGTAAGTATATGTAGTATTTCTTGAAAATTTTCTGTCTTTTTTTCCTGCTGTACTTGTTTGTTTTTATATATTGACCAAATCTTGCTTTTGGAACAGGATGTGCTTTAGGGTAAGAGAGTGAGGTCAATGTGTTGCTCGAATCCTCCTCAATTTAATCAAAGTTTTCAGTGCACTGAGTCATCATCATATCATCATTTATATAATTGTAACATTTTGGTATAAACTTTGTTACATTTTTTTTTTACATTATAATATTTTATTAATTTTGTTTTCTCTTTCTATATGACCAAATAATATATTGTAAAAACATAATAATTGATTATGACATTGATTATTAGATTGTTGACAATTTAGTGTGTTATGTTAATCACAATAGTATTGGCTTGATAATATTGTAAGTGATTGTAAACTATAAAAGATATTAGATATCATTATTATCTATAAAAAAAGTATAGAATGCCATTGTACTTTTGATAAGTATTAATAGATACATGGATGGATATACTGAACTAAAGAAAGTTGCTGAATCGTTTGGTCTTAAAGATGAAGAAAAGAAAGATGTTTTGACATAAATGGAAAGGAAAGAAAATCAAGTTGATATTGAAAGAGTTGGCGAGAGCACAAAGAGAAGAGAGAAATGCAACTAGATGCTGAAATAAATTAAAAGGAAGCAAAACCAGACAAAGAATCAGAAATAAAAAAAAAAACAACTGAAAAATAAAAGCTGCAATTCAAAACAAGGGAGACAAAACAGAAACTACCAAGCGTGAACATATAGAGAATATTTACAAAGCACAAAGAGAAGAGTGAAATGCAACTAGATGCTGAAAGAAATTAAAAGGATGCAAAACCAGACAAAGAATCAGAAATTAAAAAAAAAAAACAACTGAAAAATAAAAGCTGCAATTCAAAACAAGGGAGACAAAAAAACTACCAAGCGTGAACATAAAGAGAATATTTATAGGCAAAAAATGAGGGACCTTATGAAACTGATGAAATAAATAGTTATTTTCAGACTATCTGTAAAACTTGCAATTACAATGAAGATACTTGTTCTAATATATTCATCTGTAAACTAAGTGGCAAGACTTTGAGTGTTATTAACTCATTAATAGAAGAACAAAGAAAGAAATGCATCCTGTTAAAAGCAATATTATTGGAATCTAGATCACCAAAGAGAAATTTATTATCAACATCAAAGACAAGAATCTAATTCTCCAAACTATAATGTACCAAGAAATAAATAGATAAGGAATCGGAAATCAGAATAGGTAACAAAGTAATAATGTTAATATAAATGAAGTTCAAGCAACAGTGTATAATATTAAACTAGAACTATAATTTCTTCCAACATATGTTAATGGTGTACTAGTGAAATATACCACAGTCATTACAAATGATAAACGTGTTACACAAGATACTATGACAGGTATAACTAAGAACATATGACAGGCTTAACTAAGATAATATGACATGTAAAACTAAGAAAAAAAGACAGGTAATACTATGAAAATATGACAGGTAAAACTAGAACTTATGACAGGTAAAACTAAAAAAATATGACAGGTAAAACTAAGAAAAAAATGACAGGAAAAACTAAGAAAAATGGACAAGTAAAACTAAGAAAATATGAAAGGCATAACAAAGAAAATATGACATGTTAAACTAAGAAAATATGACAGGTAAAACTAAGAAAATATGACAGGTAAATATAAGACAAATTTCTTTATTAAGCACTCAAAGAATGATTTCACTGGGAATTGCAAATATATTTTGATCACCACATTAAATGCAGAGGTCAAAGACAAGCTAATTATCACACATTTGTTGTTATATTTATTGTTACAAACGTTCAATGGAATATAGATGAAGACATCTAACACAGTTATACATCCGTATGAATTTCTTTTTTAAGCACTCAAAGAATGATTTCACTGGGAATTGCAAACACATTTTGATAACCACATTAAGTGCAGAGGTCAAAGACCTGCTAATTAATACACATTTGTTGTTATATTTATTGTTACAAACGTTCAGTCGGAATATAAATGAAGACGTCTAACACAGTTATACATCCGTATGAATTTCCTTTTCTAAGCACTCAAAGAATGATTTCACTGGGAATTGCAAATACATTTTGATCACCACATTAAGTGCAGAGGTCAAAGACCTGCTAATTATCACACATTTGTTGTTATATTTATTGTTACAAACGTTCAATTGGAATATAAATGAAGACGTCTAACACAGTTATACATCCGTATGAATTTCCTTTTCTAAGCACTCAAAGAATGATTTCACTGGGAATTGCAAATACATTTTGATCACCACATTAAGTGCAGAGGTCAAAGACCTGCTAATTAGCACACATTTGTACACAAATGTTTGTAGATATCCTCATTACAATTCAATAAAGTTCAAAACCTCACTGGTTACATCACTTCACAGTGTCTCAATGGATAAGAGATGAGCGTGATACAAACGACAATCCCAACTGTTCCTGCACAATCATCATATATCTGATGGCTTATATTTTCATCCTTTTTTTTTTAACTCTTGTTTTGCAAACGTGCATCAGTTGAATAGTTGGAGCCCAATAAAAAGTTTCAGGCTTGCTTTTTTCACTGACTCCTGTTTTGAGCTTGTTGACCTACAGCTTCATTTTGATGAACTGACTGTAACAATATTTTTGATGACGTCGTGTTCAAGCTATTGAAGGTGGTCTACAAGCATCCGGTTTGAGGGCTGAATCAGCCTCACAAACTTCGCACTCAACTAATGTCGAGTGAGTTGAATCAGCGTCAAAGCTTGCACTCAACTAATTATGTCCCAACTATTATTCAACTGAGCCGAAATAACCGGTTATTTTACAAACTCATTCTTCTTTGTTGTTTTTTTGAATGCCTTTTAACTTTCCAAATTATGATGATGCTTTGTCCAAGGCATTGTAGCACGTGAAAAAAATGCAAAACAAGAAAAAGGATGTGCACTGTTGGGTTGTCTACAAATGCACAGACATAACCAACAATTTCGTCTTGGATCAACAATTCAATTGATGACAATATTACTACATCTAGTCCTCAGCTAAAAATCCTCAATTTTTCAAAAATGAATACAATATCCTTTCCTATAAGTACGAAGATGGTCATGGAGACCGATCTTCTTTGAAAAAAAATCCTCAACTACATCCTTTAAACATGAAGATGGCTAAAGAGCCCAGTCTTCACTTTTAAAATTCCTCCATTAATCATTCCTATGAACACAAAGATGGCTAAGGAGTCCAGTCTTCGCTTTTAAAATTCCTCCATTAATCATTCCTATGAACACGAAGATGGCTAAGGAGTCCAGTCTTCGCTTTTAAAAGTCCTCCATTAATCATTCCTATAAACACGAAGATGGCTAAAGAGTCCAGTCTTCGCTTTTGAAAAGTCCTAAGCTAAACATAGTAATGTCATCAATTAAATGTGTTTTCTCCGCAACTATTTAGTTGGTCTGCAAGTGCAAATGTTGATTAGTGTGCGCTGCATCATGAGCGGCGATATTTCCTTTGATGGACACGTTCATATGCTCCTTGAGTGTGACTTAATTATTGATTTTTACAAACGTTCAATCGGAATATAAATGAAGACGTCTAACACAGTTATACATCCGTATGAATTTCCTTTTCTAAGCACTCAAAGAATGATTTCACTGGGAATTGCAAATACATTTTGATCACCACATTAAGTGCAGAGGTCAAAGACCTGCTAATTAGCACACATTTGTACACAAATGTTTGTAGATATCCTCATTACAATTCAATAAAGTTGTTACAAAACCTCACTGGTTACATCACTTCACAGTGTCTCAATGGATAGGGTAGAGATGAGCGTGATACAAACGACAATCCCAACTGTTCCTGCACAATCATCATATATCTGATGGCTTATATTTTCATCCTTTTTTTTTTAACTCTTGTTTTGCAAACGTGCATCAGTTGAATAGTTGGAGCCCAAAAAAAAGTTTCAGGCTTGCTTTTTTCACTGACTCCTGTTTTGAGCTTGTTGACCTACAGCTTCATTTTGATGAACTGACTGTAACAATATTTTTGATGACGTCGTGTTCAAGCTATTGAAGGTGGTCTACAAGCATCCGGTTTGAGGGCTGAATCAGCCTCACAAACTTCGCACTCAACTAATGTCGAGTGAGTTGAATCAGCGTCAAAGCTTGCACTCAACTAATTATGTCCCAACTATTATTCAACTGAGCCGAAATAACCGGTTATTTTACAAACTCATTCTTCTTTGTTGTTTTTTTGAATGCCTTTTAACATTCCAAATTATGATGATGCTTTGTCCAAGGCATTGTAGCACGTGAAAAAAATGCAAAACAAGAAAAAGGATGTGCACTGTTGGGTTGTCTACAAATGCACAGACATAACCAACAATTTCGTCTTGGATCAACAATTCAATTGATGACAATATTACTACATCTAGTCCTCAGCTAAAAATCCTCAATTTTTCAAAAATGAATACAATATCCTTTCCTATAAGTACGAAGATGGTCATGGAGACCGATCTTCTTTGAAAAAAAATCCTCAACTACATCCTTTAAACATGAAGATGGCTAAAGAGCCCAGTCTTCACTTTTAAAATTCCTCCATTAATCATTCCTATGAACACAAAGATGGCTAAGGAGTCCAGTCTTCGCTTTTAAAATTCCTCCATTAATCATTCCTATGAACACGAAGATGGCTAAGGAGTCCAGTCTTCGCTTTTAAAAGTCCTCCATTAATCATTCCTATAAACACGAAGATGGCTAAAGAGTCCAGTCTTCGCTTTTGAAAAGTCCTAAGCTAAACATAGTAATGTCATCAATTAAATGTGTTTTCTCCGCAACTATTTAGTTGGTCTGCAAGTGCAAATGTT
Organism: Biomphalaria glabrata; assembly: GCF_947242115.1. Classification (NCBI taxonomy): domain Eukaryota; kingdom Metazoa; phylum Mollusca; class Gastropoda; family Planorbidae; genus Biomphalaria; species Biomphalaria glabrata. Next base: position 47,658,617 of record NC_074717.1, read on the forward strand.
GATTAGTGTGCGCTGCATCACGAGCGGCGATATTTCCTTTGATGGACACGTTCATGTGCTCCTTGAGTGTGACTTAATTATTGATTTTTACAAACGTTCAATCGGAATATAAATGAAGACGTCTAACACAGTTATACATCCGTATGAATTTCCTTTTCTAAGCACTCAAAGAATGATTTCACTGGGAATTGCAAATACATTTTGATCACCACATTAAGTGCAGAGGTCAAAGACCTGCTAATTAGCACACATTTGTACACAAATGTTTGTAGATATCCTCATTACAATTCAATAAAGTTCAAAACCTCACTGGTTACATCACTTCACAGTGTCTCAATGGATAAGAGATGAGCGTGATACAAACGACAATCCCAACTGTTCCTGCACAATCATCATATATCTGATGGCTTATATTTTCATCCTTTTTTTTTTAACTCTTGTTTTGCAAACGTGCATCAGTTGAATAGTTGGAGCCCAATAAAAAGTTTCAGGCTTGCTTTTTTCACTGACTCCTGTTTTGAGCTTGTTGACCTACAGCTTCATTTTGATGAACTGACTGTAACAATATTTTTGATGACGTCGTGTTCAAGCTATTGAAGGTGGTCTACAAGCATCCGGTTTGAGGGCTGAATCAGCCTCACAAACTTCGCACTCAACTAATGTCGAGTGAGTTGAATCAGCGTCAAAGCTTGCACTCAACTAATTATGTCCCAACTATTATTCAACTGAGCCGAAATAACCGGTTATTTTACAAACTCATTCTTCTTTGTTGTTTTTTTGAATGCCTTTTAACTTTCCAAATTATGATGATGCTTTGTCCAAGGCATTGTAGCACGTGAAAAAAATGCAAAACAAGAAAAAGGATGTGCACTGTTGGGTTGTCTACAAATGCACAGACATAACCAACAATTTCGTCTTGGATCAACAATTCAATTGATGACAATATTACTACATCTAGTCCTCAGCTAAAAATCCTCAATTTTTCAAAAATGAATACAATATCCTTTCCTATAAGTACGAAGATGGTCATGGAGACCGATCTTCTTTGAAAAAAAATCCTCAACTACATCCTTTAAACATGAAGATGGCTAAAGAGCCCAGTCTTCACTTTTAAAATTCCTCCATTAATCATTCCTATGAACACAAAGATGGCTAAGGAGTCCAGTCTTCGCTTTTAAAATTCCTCCATTAATCATTCCTATGAACACGAAGATGGCTAAGGAGTCCAGTCTTCGCTTTTAAAAGTCCTCCATTAATCATTCCTATAAACACGAAGATGGCTAAAGAGTCCAGTCTTCGCTTTTGAAAAGTCCTAAGCTAAACATAGTAATGTCATCAATTAAATGTGTTTTCTCCGCAACTATTTAGTTGGTCTGCAAGTGCAAATGTTGATTAGTGTGCGCTGCATCATGAGCGGCGATATTTCCTTTGATGGACACGTTCATATGCTCCTTGAGTGTGACTTAATTATTGATTTTTACAAACGTTCAATCGGAATATAAATGAAGACGTCTAACACAGTTATACATCCGTATGAATTTCCTTTTCTAAGCACTCAAAGAATGATTTCACTGGGAATTGCAAATACATTTTGATCACCACATTAAGTGCAGAGGTCAAAGACCTGCTAATTAGCACACATTTGTACACAAATGTTTGTAGATATCCTCATTACAATTCAATAAAGTTGTTACAAAACCTCACTGGTTACATCACTTCACAGTGTCTCAATGGATAGGGTAGAGATGAGCGTGATACAAACGACAATCCCAACTGTTCCTGCACAATCATCATATATCTGATGGCTTATATTTTCATCCTTTTTTTTTTAACTCTTGTTTTGCAAACGTGCATCAGTTGAATAGTTGGAGCCCAAAAAAAAGTTTCAGGCTTGCTTTTTTCACTGACTCCTGTTTTGAGCTTGTTGACCTACAGCTTCATTTTGATGAACTGACTGTAACAATATTTTTGATGACGTCGTGTTCAAGCTATTGAAGGTGGTCTACAAGCATCCGGTTTGAGGGCTGAATCAGCCTCACAAACTTCGCACTCAACTAATGTCGAGTGAGTTGAATCAGCGTCAAAGCTTGCACTCAACTAATTATGTCCCAACTATTATTCAACTGAGCCGAAATAACCGGTTATTTTACAAACTCATTCTTCTTTGTTGTTTTTTTGAATGCCTTTTAACATTCCAAATTATGATGATGCTTTGTCCAAGGCATTGTAGCACGTGAAAAAAATGCAAAACAAGAAAAAGGATGTGCACTGTTGGGTTGTCTACAAATGCACAGACATAACCAACAATTTCGTCTTGGATCAACAATTCAATTGATGACAATATTACTACATCTAGTCCTCAGCTAAAAATCCTCAATTTTTCAAAAATGAATACAATATCCTTTCCTATAAGTACGAAGATGGTCATGGAGACCGATCTTCTTTGAAAAAAAATCCTCAACTACATCCTTTAAACATGAAGATGGCTAAAGAGCCCAGTCTTCACTTTTAAAATTCCTCCATTAATCATTCCTATGAACACAAAGATGGCTAAGGAGTCCAGTCTTCGCTTTTAAAATTCCTCCATTAATCATTCCTATGAACACGAAGATGGCTAAGGAGTCCAGTCTTCGCTTTTAAAAGTCCTCCATTAATCATTCCTATAAACACGAAGATGGCTAAAGAGTCCAGTCTTCGCTTTTGAAAAGTCCTAAGCTAAACATAGTAATGTCATCAATTAAATGTGTTTTCTCCGCAACTATTTAGTTGGTCTGCAAGTGCAAATGTTGATTAGTGTGCGCTGCATCACGAGCGGCGATATTTCCTTTGATGGACACGTTCATATGCTCCTTGAGTGTGACTTAATTATTGATTTTTACAAACGTTCAATCGGAATATAAATGAAGACGTCTAACACAGTTATACATCCGTATGAATTTCCTTTTCTAAGCACTCAAAGAATGATTTCACTGGGAATTGCAAATACATTTTGATCACCACATTAAGTGCAGAGGTCAAAGACCTGCTAATTAGCACACATTTGTACACAAATGTTTGTAGATATCCTCATTACAATTCAATAAAGTTGTTACAAAACCTCACTGGTTACATCACTTCACAGTGTCTCAATGGATAGGGTAGAGATGAGCGTGATACAAACGACAATCCCAACTGTTCCTGCACAATCATCATATATCTGATGGCTTATATTTTCATCCTTTTTTTTTTAACTCTTGTTTTGCAAACGTGCATCAGTTGAATAGTTGGAGCCCAAAAAAAAGTTTCAGGCTTGCTTTTTTCACTGACTCCTGTTTTGAGCTTGTTGACCTACAGCTTCATTTTGATGAACTGACTGTAACAATATTTTTGATGACGTCGTGTTCAAGCTATTGAAGGTGGTCTACAAGCATCCGGTTTGAGGGCTGAATCAGCCTCACAAACTTCGCACTCAACTAATGTCGAGTGAGTTGAATCAGCGTCAAAGCTTGCACTCAACTAATTATGTCCCAACTATTATTCAACTGAGCCGAAATAACCGGTTATTTTACAAACTCATTCTTCTTTGTTGTTTTTTTGAATGCCTTTTAACATTCCAAATTATGATGATGCTTTGTCCAAGGCATTGTAGCATGTGAAAAAAATGCAAAACAAGAAAAAGGATGTGCACTGTTGGGTTGTCTACAAATGCACAGACATAACCAACAATTTCGTCTTGGATCAACAATTCAATTGATGACAATATTACTACATCTAGTCCTCAGCTAAAAATCCTCAATTTTTCAAAAATGAATACAATATCCTTTCCTATAAGTACGAAGATGGTCATGGAGACCGATCTTCTTTGAAAAAAAATCCTCAACTACATCCTTTAAACATGAAGATGGCTAAAGAGCCCAGTCTTCACTTTTAAAATTCCTCCATTAATCATTCCTATGAACACAAAGATGGCTAAGGAGTCCAGTCTTCGCTTTTAAAATTCCTCCATTAATCATTCCTATGAACACGAAGATGGCTAAGGAGTCCAGTCTTCGCTTTTAAAAGTCCTCCATTAATCATTCCTATAAACACGAAGATGGCTAAAGAGTCCAGTCTTCGCTTTTGAAAAGTCCTAAGCTAAACATAGTAATGTCATCAATTAAATGTGTTTTCTCCGCAACTATTTAGTTGGTCTGCAAGTGCAAATGTTGATTAGTGTGCGCTGCATCACGAGCGGCGATATTTCCTTTGATGGACACGTTCATATGCTCCTTGAGTGTGACTTAATTATTGATTTTTACAAACGTTCAATCGGAATATAAATGAAGACGTCTAACACAGTTATACATCCGTATGAATTTCCTTTTCTAAGCACTCAAAGAATGATTTCACTGGGAATTGCAAATACATTTTGATCACCACATTAAGTGCAGAGGTCAAAGACCTGCTAATTAGCACACATTTGTACACAAATGTTTGTAGATATCCTCATTACAATTCAATAAAGTTGTTACAAAACCTCACTGGTTACATCACTTCACAGTGTCTCAATGGATAGGGTAGAGATGAGCGTGATACAAACGACAATCCCAACTGTTCCTGCACAATCATCATATATCTGATGGCTTATATTTTCATCCTTTTTTTTTTAACTCTTGTTTTGCAAACGTGCATCAGTTGAATAGTTGGAGCCCAAAAAAAAGTTTCAGGCTTGCTTTTTTCACTGACTCCTGTTTTGAGCTTGTTGACCTACAGCTTCATTTTGATGAACTGACTGTAACAATATTTTTGATGACGTCGTGTTCAAGCTATTGAAGGTGGTCTACAAGCATCCGGTTTGAGGGCTGAATCAGCCTCACAAACTTCGCACTCAACTAATGTCGAGTGAGTTGAATCAGCGTCAAAGCTTGCACTCAACTAATTATGTCCCAACTATTATTCAACTGAGCCGAAATAACCGGTTATTTTACAAACTCATTCTTCTTTGTTGTTTTTTTGAATGCCTTTTAACATTCCAAGTTATGATGATGCTTTGTCCAAGGCATTGTAGCACGTGAAAAAAATGCAAAACAAGAAAAAGGATGTGCACTGTTGGGTTGTCTACAAATGCACAGACATAACCAACAATTTCGTCTTGGATCAACAATTCAATTGATGACAATATTACTACATCTAGTCCTCAGCTAAAAATCCTCAATTTTTCAAAAATGAATACAATATCCTTTCCTATAAGTACGAAGATGGTCATGGAGACCGATCTTCTTTGAAAAAAAATCCTCAACTACATCCTTTAAACATGAAGATGGCTAAAGAGCCCAGTCTTCACTTTTAAAATTCCTCCATTAATCATTCCTATGAACACAAAGATGGCTAAGGAGTCCAGTCTTCGCTTTTAAAATTCCTCCATTAATCATTCCTATGAACACGAAGATGGCTAAGGAGTCCAGTCTTCGCTTTTAAAAGTCCTCCATTAATCATTCCTATAAACACGAAGATGGCTAAAGAGTCCAGTCTTCGCTTTTGAAAAGTCCTAAGCTAAACATAGTAATGTCATCAATTAAATGTGTTTTCTCCGCAACTATTTAGTTGGTCTGCAAGTGCAAATGTTGATTAGTGTGCGCTGCATCACGAGCGGCAATATTTCCTTTGATGGACACGTTCATATGCTCCTTGAGTGTGACTTAATTATTGATTTTTACAAACGTTCAATCGGAATATAAATGAAGACGTCTAACACAGTTATACATCCGTATGAATTTCCTTTTCTAAGCACTCAAAGAATGATTTCACTGGGAATTGCAAATACATTTTGATCACCACATTAAGTGCAGAGGTCAAAGACCTGCTAATTAACACACATTTTTTGTTATATTTATTGTTACAAACGTTCAATTGGAATATAAATGAAGACGTCTAACACAGTTATACATCCGTATGAATTTCTTTTTTAAGCACTCAAAGAATGATTTCACTGTGAATTGCAAATACATCTAGATCACCAGATTAAGTGTAGAGTCTCAATGAATGAGAGATGAGTGTGATACAAATGACAATCCCAAATGTTCCTGCACAATTATATACATGTAATGGATTAAATCTTTTTTTTTACATTTGTTTTGCGAATGTGCATCAGTTGAATATTTGGAGCCAAATAAATAGATGCATCATGAGCGGAAACATTTCCTTTGGTGGAAACGTTCATACTGATTGTTCATTGAATGGGTTAGGGTTAGGATTTTTTGCATGCAATTGTATCACATGGAATAGTAGATTTTTGTTTTCACATTAACTCCCAACATGAAAATATAATGCACATTTTTCCACACCTTAGAAATGAAACATTTTAAGAGTATTCAAGTCAACTTAATATGTCATTATATTGCACATAATCACAAGAAACCATAAATGTTTTTTTTCACACTATCACACACTGAAGAATTGAAACAGTTTATTTAGTTAAAGATCTACATGAAGTCAAGTCAACTTGTTTATGCAATAGTACATATCACTGTGAATTGGAGATCCTTTTTTTTTTGTCCAATTAAGTACTGGGGTGTTAAGACCATGCACATTAACACATAGTTGCTACAATAGTAACTTTAATCATCCCAATCTCCAGTAACTTGAATCATCCCAATCTCCAAGTGGCAAAGTGAAAGTTGATGGTGATTCACAACTTTTCATTTTTGTGTTTGAATTCCATATTTAGAATACATTACTATTGAATTAATCCAAATGACAAAGAATCCAATTCCATTATTTGTTGAAATATATTTACATTTATACAGTTGGAATTATTTCAGAGCAATGCAGTTTTTCTGAAAAATTTAATAGGAACATCCACATATTTTAACTGAAATTAAAATGGTATATCACTAAGTTTAACAAATGAAAATTCAGTTTACTTTCATAACTAGACACTACTAAAACAAATACAATACAGATTTCTTTAACTAGACAGGTGAACTTACAAGTTGTGTGTGAAGTGTTTGTGAAGTAATTACTGACATCATAATATACAAAACAATTACAGGAACCATGCATACATATACAACTAATGCAGGATATTTAAAGTATCATGCACATACAACATACAACTAATGCAGGATATTTAAATTATCATGCACATACAACATAAAACTAATGCAGGATATTTAAAGTAACATACACAAAAAACATACAACTAATGCAGGATCATCACTTTACAAAAAAATAAATGCTGTGAAGTATAAGAATATTTCTTACCTTATTCTTAATATGGCTCCATTTGAAGAAATGGCAGACGAACTTAAGATAAAACATGTTGATCATTTGTAGATCGGTAGAATCTTTTCACAGTGAGAGAGACGTTTAATGTTCCTTCAGTAGCCTTGAAATGTTCATCCTTTTTCCTTGACCTCATGTTTAATTGACCATTTAGTCTATAAGTGAGATAAGAAAAATGCACTGTTTAACAAATACATCACATTTAAATGCATAACCTTTAAATGCAATATTGATAAAATTTCTTTTCATTCAAGAAGAGCTTTTTCTGTCTCAGACCTAATGTTTAAAAAGAATGTGTTTTTTAGTGATGGTCATTTTGTTTTCAAATAATAGTCATACTATCTCACTGTGTGATGGAAAAATAGAAAAGGTTTATGAGACTTCATGGTATTTTAATGTCAATTTTTTTATGTATCTCTCTTTGATAGGAGGTATAGTGGCTGAGCGGTAACACACTTAGCTTATAAAGTTGATGTCCCAGGTTTGAATCCTGATATTTTAAATTTTGGGACCTTTGGGTACGTCAAGATTCTACCCAACTCTAATGGGTACCTGACATTAGTTGGGGAAAGTTAAGGCGGTTGGTTGTTGAGCTGGCCACATGACACCCTGGTTAACTGTGGGCCACAAAACATGACCTTTACATCATCCTTCCTATAGATCGCAAGGTCTGAAAGGGGAACATTTTTTTAAATAAGAAAATCACATTCAACTTTTCATTTGGCTATATACATAAATGTGCCACGAAGAATGAAGCAAATTGCTTATTTTAAATTTTTAGGAAGTAATGCAGTCTAATGTGAGTTCATTAATTTGTGTTTTTAACCCAACAGCTCCATCTTTTAGGTTTTGAAATGCTATCCAATTAAACAAAAGGAGGTAACTAATTTTTTTTTTAAATAATAATTAAATAAATAAGTAAATAATACAAACAAAATAAATAAATTACATAAATAGAAAAATATAGCTAGTTTTAAAATACTTCAAATATCAAAAGTATAAGTACACATTTTAAAAATATCTAATTTCACAAGTAGGCCTTATAAGCTACCCTATCTAGACTTTTATTTAAAATATTTTTAGAAAACAAAAGACTATACAGATCTGGCTTAAGTTTTGTGTTTTGGTTCTAAACTAGCTCTTATTGTCTGAAAGTTTAAGAAACTATTGCTAGGGTCCTAAAAAAATACATCAGAATTAGGCTCCTATTGTAAAAAAAAATGCATCTTAAAGCAAAAGCTCTTGGGTTATAGTGTAAACAAATATTTATTACCTTGATATGTAGATCACTAGATAAACTTTATGACAATAAAGTTGACAGTGGAGAATCAAGGCATCAGTGAAGAATCAGTGCACAATGATTGAGCCACTAACCTCCAGATCAGTAGCATGTAGAGTCTGTCTTTAAAAAAAAAAAAACTTGAATGTTGAAGCAAATTTACAAATTGAAAGAAAAATGTCAATCTTAAAAAAAAAGGAAACAGTAACAGCCCTTGCCTAAGTGTATTAATATATATATATATACTAGATATATTTTACCAGCGACCCGCGGGTCTTTATTTGCTTATTACTGTCGATATAGTGTTTTTAAAACATTTAAACGAAATAATAATGTAATAAATAAAGCGAATGTGTAAATGTAAAAATAGTATGAATGAAGCCATCAAATCAAAATAGCTAATCTACTTAAATCCATTTTTTCAAATTAAAACATTTGCTTGTAGGCCTACATATATTTGATTAAAATTTGAAATGAATAGACTTAATTTTGTATGTTCATGTGTTAAAGTATAAAGTAGATCTTGAGGTAGGCAAAGATCTAGATCTAGACTAATCTAGAGTTAAAAATTGGCTTTTATAGAGTTCATTCTGTGCTGCACATGCGTGAACTTTTTTCATGAATGAATATAGGCCTATCTCAACACGGCTACGCAGCTTTAGCGAACAGCAAACGAATGTATTAAAAAAATTTAAATGTTACTTTGATTAAAATATGAAATGAATGGACTATAATTAGTATGTTCATGTGTTAAAGCATAAAACTATCTTTGCAAAAAAAAGTTTTATCATCTTAGAGTTCAATAAGAGTTTTAGACCTAGGCATAGACTATAACGAACTAATGTAAAAATGATTTTGTAACACAAATTTGAAGGTTAATTTTATTAAATAATGAAATAAATAAACTATATTTTGTATTTTCATGTGTCAAAAAAAAAAAAATAAGTGCAAAGTTTAGTTCTAAAAATTAGATCTAGATCTAAATCCTTTCGATCTTTTCTCATGTCAACATTGTAAACATCGCCTAGATCCATAAAATACTATAGCTGTAATAGAGCTGGTCTTTTTTTTTTTTTTTTGATGGTCTTAAGTTTGTTTTAGGGCCACAATACATACACTACGGTCTAAGTTGGTACCCAAGGAACATTTCTGCCAAGTTTTATCAAGTTTTTATTTCTATACTGGAACATACATACATACATACGCCAAACATTCTGCTTTATATAATATATATATATATATATATATATTAATAAAATATCAACCTTACAAATCAGAAGGTAAGTTATTATAAAAATGTATGCACCATTCAAACAGTAAATGTGAAGCAGCTCTTGTGTGGTTGCAACTACACCACCTTATTAAAAGTTCACATTTTGGTCCTAATTTGTTAACTTTAGAAGAAAACATGTAGCTTATAAACCTAAAACTAGAGCAATGTTTGAAAATTTGCTGGCCAAACAACCCATGGTTAACCAATGGCCATATAAACAGTTGAGCTTGACACTATCTGACCCATGATCACTTGGTCTGAAACGAGTACTCTAAAACTAGTACTCTAAAACTAACATTTTATGTTTTTATAACAGATTTTTATATGCTTTTAAAATTATTTTTTTTTTTTACTTTGCTTTAAGATATTTGACTGGTACACTAGAATTCAACTCACCTATTGTTCTTAGAGAATTAACTAAGTAACCTTGGACACAAACTTGATCTCCTTGGCCTGACATATCCAGACTCATGACAGTAAAGTGGGTCACTACCAATGCAAGAAAGGTGTACACACTGTTTGGCAGAGTGACTTGGCAATGAAGACTTGTGTATCATAGGGGTGCACTGCTGATAGCTGATACCCTGAAAACAGTTTGTGATTACATAATCTTATTTGATTGACCTAAATGTGGTAAATTAATAAATGCCTTTTAATATTATATTAGTTATGATGATGCATTGTCCAAGGCTAAGTAATGCATCAAATAACAAAGATAGTTATCTAACAAAATAAATACCTATAGCTTTTAATATTTTCTTCTTTTGTAAAATTTGTTTGGTGAATGAAAATAAAACTTTGTACTCACTGTGTAGCCATCTTCATAGTCTTGAGAAATGAACCAGACAGACCATTAGACATTTGTTGATATGCAGTTCAGGGTTATGCTAACCAAATCTAAGGCTTGACCAAAACACAGAAAATAGTTCAGAATAATGTTTAAAAAATTTGAATAAATTGTTTCAGAATTAACTGTTGAAGAAAAAAAATGTCTTACTTTGGCTTTGAAAGCTTTAATTCATACAAATGCCAAAGAGAAAACTGTAATCATCTGATAGCAGATTACCAAGGAATAGTAGTTGCTTGGATAGGATGACAAATTGGTACTGTTGGCAACAGAATGTTTGCTTGTTAAGATTCTGAAATATGGAAACATCATATACTGAATTAGAATCTCTCTTAAAATACACTATCTCATGATATTAAAATAACATTGTTATATAATAATAGTAAAATAATATATTTAATTTAATTTCCATTATCTTTTTTGTAAAATGTGATTTGAATGAAATTAAAACTTTGTACTCACAGTGTAGCCATCTTCATAGTGTTAAGAGATGAACCAGACAAACCATCAAACATTTGTTGATATGTAGTACAGGAATATGCTAAGCAAATCTGAAGCTTGACCAAAAACACAGAAAAATGTATAACAAGTTATTTTTAACATGCAATGATAAATTATTTTAGAATTAGCAGTTAAAGAAAAGAAAAAATTAAGTCTTACTTTGGCTTTGAAAGCTTTAATTCATAAAAATGCCAAAGAGATAACTGTCATCTGATAGCAGATTACCAAGGAATATTTGTTGCTTGGATGACAAATTGGTACTGTTGGCAGCAGAGAATGTGCACTTGTTAAGCTGATTAAATATGGAAACTTGAACTACAATATCTCTTAAATACACTATCTCATGATATTTAAAATAACATTGTTTCTATGAAAACAATAGTTAAGCCTATAAGTATTGCATGGTTTGACTATGTTAAATAAGATATGAAGGAAAAATACTTGCCCTATAATTAGACTTCCCATGATGTTTACTTCTAGTTTCAATTTCTTCATTCATATATTTACCTGACCTGTCTGTTTACAGCTTTGGCTTTTATCTCCCAGGCTAGTAGTTGATTGGTAATCAATACTCAACATCTTGAACTGATTAAAAAAACAACTACAAGGTAAATAAATAATTGTATAATTACACATTAAGATGCAATTATTATCATTTGAATTCAACCAGATATCAAGTAGCTGAGCATTTAAACAAATAAATGGCATCTAATAAAAAATTGCTATTCAAAAGTCTTAGTGAAGATACTGGGATTTTGACTAAGCTTCATAATGAGATAATCCCCAATTGGATCTAGCTCTTTAAATGTTAAAGTGAAGAAAATTTATTAAAGTTGTTATGTATACATTTGAAACTAATTACCATAAGGCTAAGAGATAACAGAAAACAAATATTCTTAAATTGTTAGGAAAATAAAACATTTTCAATTAGCATGCAAAAAAAAAATTTAAAAAAATGCAATTAAAATATACAAATACATAGAAAAAAAATATACTTGCTTTGATAGATCTGTAGTAAGAAACTGGTTCTTATTTAACATACATGAAAAGAAATGAATTAAATTAAAGTAGTTAAATGTAACATTGGAAAGAACCACTTGCCTTAAAAAGAGAAATATGGTACAAGCTTGCTACAATTCTGATTATAGGTGCTTTTTATTTCTCAGATGTCTCTTAGTCATAGTTCTCATAATCTAGATCCCATTTCTAGATCACTTGGCTGTAAACTGCATTTGGAACTGAAAATGTTATAAAATATGAGAATATGGATGTTATGACTGCAAAGAGAAAGAGTTTATTTTGAAGATATTGACTTTATTACCAAATTAGTAAGGCTAAACATGAGTGTACCTATCTCATAAATAATACATCAATCATAATCAGGCTTTTCTAATATGCATATATTTAAAACTAGTTTCCAAAAACTAAGATAACAGAAAAATATACAAAGTGTTATGTTAATATTAAAAACAAGTTTAATTAGCATGCAGTACAAAGTCAAAAAAACTATACTATTACTTACTGTGCTGCTCAATATCTATATATACCAATTGCCTGCCTATTCTTTATTAAGCAAGCATCAAAAGAAACTTAAGTCTAAATTACATAAATTATAGCATTTGAAACAATGTCTTTGGAAAAAAAAAAACTTGATCATCTTATCTTCACTAGTTTCCATCACAACACCCTCACCTGTTCCTTTGTTGAACTGCTGGGGCACCACACACAATCTGTCAACTGTCCTTCACTTCGCTCACAAGGCTGTACACCTTAATATCTCGATCTGAACATTTTTAATGTGATATCAAGCTTGTGTTGAAACTTTGGCTGCTAACAAAAAAAAAGTTTGAATTCATTATTTCGAGATGCACATCAAGCATTATGAAATTCAACCATTGTTATGCATATATTTTTAATTACAAAATGTTCTATAAAATCCGAAAATTATTCTTTAAATGTTATATAAACATTGAAAATATATTCTCAAATTGCATGCAAAAAAAAAAACAACAACAGAATATAACTGAAACATTAAAAAAAACAAAAAAAAACTTGCTAGATCAGTAGTTCCACAGCTTTCCTGTTCCTAATTAGCATACTTCAAATGTAAGAATGAAATTAAATGAAAAATGCCTAAATCACAATGAATGGATTACTTGCCTTAAATAACACTTTGTAGCATAACACTTTACACATGTTTTAACTTCTGACCAGTTCCTCACAAGTGATGGTTCTAATCATCTGTTAACTAGACATTGATCTGAAAATGTTCCAAAATTTAATTATGATAATGAATATATAAAACATTGGACTATGAAATCAGAGTTGTTAAGTTTTTTTGAAGATAAAATTTCAACTTAACTATTAAAAATAGATCTATAAAAACTATATGAAGCTAAATGAGTTATTAATTAACATAATTAAATAATTTCAATTAAAAACATGCTCAATTTGCATGCAATAACACAAAAGATAAAGCAACACAAAAAAAAAAAAAGAATGAAACTTACAGATATTTGCTTTGCTAAATCAGTGGTTTAATAGCTTGCCCTTGCTTATTAAGAAAATTTTATGACACAATGACATTAAATTCAAAATTGTTAAATTCTACCTTTGTCAATGACTTCTTGCCTTAAAGAATGCCAGCGTCCTTGATACACCAATTTTTTTTAGCCTTTTTATTTACTGTCTGCTTCTCAGAGGTAATAATTTCTGGCAATCTGTATGATGTTCCCTTTTTATATTACAAAGAAGAGATCTGTGTTTTGATCTGAAAAAAAAAGTTAAAAACTATTTATTACAACACTCCTGTTTAAAATATAATTGGTTGCTAAATTTTTTAAACACTATTATTATAGCTTTTATATAGCGCTACTTTCATGCCTATAGCATGCTCAGAGCGCTTTGGTCCAATCTTATTTGTGGACCAGTGGGGGGGAGGGGGTATCCAGGAATTGGTTTTCCGTGCTGCCTTTAGGCGCTCAGTAAACGCAACTCTGCCCGAGTCGGGTGTCGAACCTCGAGCCCCCTTCTAGGTAGCCAAGACAAGCCAAGTTCAAGCGCACTTAGCCTCTCGACCACGCTTCCCACTAGATCTAAGTTATATTTCTAGAATAATAAGGCACCATCTTTAATACAAAGGACTGTGAAGGTTATGGATAAGCAAACAGTCTTTAATACAAAGATTATGAATGAGTGAAACCATCTTTAATACAAAGATTATGGATGAGTGACACCATCTTTAAAACAAAGATTATGGATGAGTGACACCATCTTTAATACAAAGATTATGGATGAGTGACACCATCTTTAATACAAAGATTATGGATGAGTGACACCATCTTTAATACAAAGATTATGGATGAGTAGGCCTGCAGTTTTTCACATGGCTATGCAGACCAAGTTGTCAATGCATATTTTGACACAAATGAACAACTTAAGACCTAAAATTTAAACTAAGTAACTAGTTATGTTATTAAGGCAGCATTTTCTTTTCGCAAATATGATAAGTACAAAGTAAGACCAGGCCTAGGATACATTTGATACAGGTAACAATAACACAACAGTAGTTAGATGTTTACTAGATCTAGAATTCTCTCTCTCTCTACTTTATATATTAAAGTAAAGTTCCCCTTTCAGACCTTGTGGTCTATAGGGCAGATGATGTAAAGGTCATCTGATTCTGTGGCCTACGGTTAACGAGGGTGTCATGTGGCCAGCACAACGAACAACCGCCTTTACTTTTCCCCAACTAATGTCAGGTACCCATTAGAGCTGGGTGGACTCAGAGGCGCCCAAGGATCCTGATAGAAAAATCCCAGCCTTCACCGGGATTCGAACCCGGGACCCCAGGTTCAGAAGCCAAGCGCTTTACTGCTCAGCCACCGTGCCTCCATATAATATATTATAGCTTTTATATAGCGCTACTTTCATGCCTATAGCATGCTCAGATTATATATATATATATATATACTATATATAGAGATCTTTAGCCTAGAAATATATAGTAATAAATATGTAGATCTAGGCTTATAGACCACTAGAATCTCAATCTAGATTAGATCTAGATCTATCTAGACTTCCTAGATTCTAAGAGTCTCTAGATCTAGATACAGATGAGCCGGTTATCGTGATGTAAGCAAATTTACTTTATCTAAAAGACCAATATTCCCTATATGAGTGAATAGTCTATATCTATATTAAAGTCTATAGCCTATACATCTCTAGAATCTAGACATAAATTAATCATGTTATAAAATCTTTGACAGAATTACCATTCATAAAGTTGATTAAGAGTTAGTTGCCAAAGCAAGTAAATATTGACTAGATAATAAGATGGCATTACTAAATTTAAATTAGATCTAGAAGACACTGCAAACAAACCTGGAACCGAAGATTAGACACAAGGGACATAACGAGGTAGGCAATAGATAGGATTAGCCTCATAGGAGAGTCCCATTTCATTTGAATGCTGGCAACACACTGAGCTCTATTCACTTCGACCGCACGTGACCAATAGGCTTCTGTGTCAAAACTTGACCGAGATTAGGTCTAATAGATTGGGATTGGCCAGTTTATCCGAGACATGTGCATTTGTTACATCCGGAACTAGATAGACCCACACTTCGATGTTTAGTTGCTATGACACAATAGATCGCTTAAATTACTCTGACCCGTGACCCCTCAATACACATACACACAATATACTAACCAGTGGTCGGCAAACTCGTCATCCAAAAGAGAGCAATATAAACAATACAAAATTGAAGTTTGATCAGAGTTAGTAGCCCTGGAGACACTTTTATTTGAAATAATTAGGATTTAAAGTACAATCTCGCGACTACCGTTACCTTTGTCTTAGGTTGGGGGGCCTACATCAAATTAAACTTAGTATTATACCAGGGCCGGATTTACTTATAGGCAACACATGTTAGAACTATAACTTCCTCACAAGCTACGGTCTGCGGGCAATTTCTGTGCACGGACCAAAGGTTTGGAACTCACTCCCCATTGATCTCAGACAGACATGCTACACTAAATTCAAGAAGAACATTAATAAGACATATCTGTTTAAAACTTTTTATTTAGATTAGTTTGTGTCATTTTAGCTCTCCTGTTAATGTTTGTAATGGCCTTGAGCCTACATTTTTTGTTTGTTAACTGCTCGAGTCGGGTGTCGAACCTCGAGCCCCTTTTATAGGTGGCCAAGCAAATTTAAGTTCAAGCGTTCTTAGTCTCTCGACCACGCTTCCCAGATGTGCCGACAAATTCGATGGTTAGATTACACAAAGGATTGCGTAATAACATGTCCTTTTTTTTTTCACTAAATTATTATGTTTGTTTGTAAAATGTTTTACATGTTTCGGATGTTCATTCAGAGTTGAAGATAATTTACTTCCTAGTCCAAACCGTCCTCAGGACGACGGGAGAGGGGAGCGAGCTGGGTTTGAACCCGGGACCATCGCGAACGACAGTCCAGCGCGCATACCGCACTACCATCCTCGTAAATAATCCCCCATCGTAAATAATTAATAACCATTCCATCAAATATTGACTATGTTTATGACGTTGTTGATCTTTTTTAAATTAGCATTACATGTTCGTAATAAAAATAAAAGAGCTGTCATCTACAGATCGTTCGTTATCTCTGCACAGTGAATAGTGAATAATAAGATGATTTTTTTTTATCGGTTAAAATTGAAGCTTAAAATGTTTCTCTCTATAACCAACGAACTTTGTCATAGGGCAGAATATCTGCATCATAGACACACACTCTCTCTATAACCAACGAACTTTGTCATAGGGCAGAATATCTGCATCATAGACACATACTCTCTCTATAACCAACGAACTTTGTCAAAGGGCAGAATATCTGCATCATAGACACACACTCTCTCTATAACCAACGAACTTTGTCATAGGGCAGAATATCTGCATCATAGATACACACACACACTCTCTCTCGCTCTACTTCAATTAAAAATTCTTAAAATGTGCGAAGATAAAGATCACTAGATACAATTCAAGTAGGCTTACTTTGCGAATTTCGGGAATTGTTGAAATCTAAACTCTTATTTTTCCTAATGGAATTAATTTTAAAAGCACTTAGTTATAAAATTTGCTAAATCTACATCACGTATTAGTCATTCAATTGGAAATTAATCCCAAAATTATTCTATTATATATGAGTATTGTGTATTGGAATGATTGCATGCCAAATGCGATCTTTAAACCAAGCGTAATGAAGGATGGCGTAACAGAGACCCCCCCCTCCCCCATGCGCTATAAAGATCAAATGAGGCGCCATTTTGATCGAGGCGACAGAGAAAAACAACTGCCAGAAAAGAATACATTTGATTAGAGTAGCACAATGATCAAAATCACTCAGAAGGTTAAAAAGTAAAGTAGCAATACTACATGACACTAGCTGTACCATAATTTACAAACACGAAAGGTCATCTGTCTTCATCGAGAAGTCCATACAAGTCTAACTTTTAAAACGCTGGTTGTGAAGTCAATAGAAGTCTAATTTATAAAACGCTGGTTGTGAAGTCTATAGAAGTCTAACTTCTAAAGCGCTGGTTGTTAGGGTGTATGTGTTCCGTGTGTGAATGGTGTTCGCATTTGCATCTATATTGTTATTGTTACAGTAGTTACTTGAGGTGGTCAAAGACAAAGACAGTTCTAGACAAACAATTTCCATTTGATTGGATCAATAAAAATTATCTTGTCTGAAAGTTTTCTGAAAACAAAATAAAATACTCAGAAAGACAGCAGGGTAAAGCACATTACTTGTTCCACGTGCTAGGACAAATGTGTACAAGTGCTCCTTCTTCAATGGTGCTATTAGAGCATGGAATGGGTTGTCTGAATCAGCCAGGAAAAGCAATGACTTGGAAAATACTAAATCACTAATTAACTAGATAACTGGATTCTCAAAGGCCGCAATTTTCCTTTGAAGTAACGTCTGTAATTCATCAGATAAGACAGGCGCAGTCGACGAAAAAAAAAAGAACGTAGGCCTCAGAGAACCTGCTTTTTATGCATAAGTTGTGGCAAAATATGCAGGTCGCAATTGGGTCTGCTTTGCCACGTTAAATGGGGCATTCATCTTTAGTCACACAATCTTCGGAATCAAAGGCAAAGAGATGAGTATGTATAAAGTTACTATGAAGCAAGCAGCTGGTGATCTCGTATGATGTAACCTTTTCTCACTGCTCGCTGCCACAACCGTGACCTCCGTGACCCCACAACACACCTGACCAGAGATTGATGTGCTGTTAATGAACAGATGCCCACTGTTGCAATAGGGCAATACTTATCCATTCTCGCCCCATCTCTTCATTTGTATGTGTTGAAAAAAAGAGGGTGCGAGTCAACACCTACGAAATAGAGACGGAGGTCGGTCTTCACGACTGGTTTAAAGTCCGCGAGATTGTGGGCGCCTAGCTGGATCTCAGAATTCAGGGTCAGGTCTAAACTTGTATCAACTACATGTTATAATAATGGGGAAATGAACAAAAGTAAAACATGTAGAAAATCGTTAGAAAGCATAATTAGACTTTTTTAAAAAAAAACTGAATTTGTGGAACTACTCAATGAAAGCAAACATGCTTTGTCTCCCTTGTTTTTAGTACCGGTATTATAAAAAGTATCTTTTCAGACCTCACCATTTGTAGGTCAGATGATGTAAAGGCCATTGTTTTCAGGGCCGGATTTAAGTGAGATCATGCCGGGCTATAGCCTCTATAAAAAAAGAAAAATATTACCGAATTATGACGGGTCTGAACTTTTTTTTTTTGGTCAAACATTCTATTTGTATTTTTGCCACGACAATCTTAAGTCGGTTGGCAACATTGTCGTGATTAACTAGTGGCCGCTGGTTTCATGCTCATGAGTCTTTAATAATAATAATAATATGTAAATGTAGCTCCGGATTTAAGTACCGGTATTGTTATTTATAATAATCATATAAGTCTTTTTAAAGCTTTTCGAAAAAGTGTATGGGACAAAATCCTGCCCCGGGGCCTGGACGCATTTTAATCCGGCCCTGTCTGTTTAAAAAGCCAACGCTTAACGATAGTTCCATGTGGCCAGCACAACGACCAACCTCCTTTACCCCGCCCCATTAATGCCAGGTACCCATTAGAGTTGTGTAGACACAGGCGTCATAATTATCACGAAATTAAAAATACCAGTCGTCAGAAATTCTTGCTGAGAACCATAGGAAGCCAAGTGCTTCACCAAACAGGTATTTATCCCCCCCCCCTTTAGGAGTTTTTAGAGCGGATAAAACAAAGTGGAGCTGGGGTTGTAGCTCATAGTGCACCCACCCACGTTCCCCTGTGTCGACCAACTGACATTTATACTGTTACGAAGTGTCCAGTTCGACTGACCCATCGAACAGTTCCGTCTTAGTCTTACAGGTTTTCCCGCGCCACAGACGTCTGCCAGTCTACCATCACAACCGTCTATGAAGTAATCTTCTATGCTTGAGATTTTTTTTTTCTGGTTGCGCTACATCGAAGAAGGCGTAAGTCACGGAGAGTTCATAAGGCTGTCTTTCCACAGCCAACGTGATATGACACGGAGTTCACGGTCTTTCCCGAGCGGGTCCTTCGCGATCAGTGCAGAAGTCGGCTCAGTGCAAAACATCGTGATTTAATATAGACCACGGCGACTCGTGCCAATAAGTTAATGGTCTTACCCAGTGCTTTTTATTTTTGTAAAAAGAAACTAGATGCCGGCACTCAGTGATGGATTGCCTTACTTTTAACTATTTATAAATTAATAATAAACGTTAAAATACAAGAAAAGCAATTTTTGGCCCACATTGAAAAAGGTGCCGGTACGCCGTAGCGGTGCGTACCGTCAAAAGAAAAGTAATGGTCATACCATATCGCCCCCTTTCCCAAAATAAACTATTCCAAATCAAATCAAAATAAACTATTCCAAATCAAATAATCTTTTACCTACAATCACTGACTGGTATATTGTTAATTACCAACACTGATTCATTGCTACACTACTGATTACCTACAATTGTGTAATCATCCTCTTTTTTGAAGCAACGACTGTATTAGATAAGATAAGAAAGATATTGATTGGTACATTACCTAGTAGGCTATTTACAATCATTGATTGGTACACAGCCATAAATTATGAGCCGATTTTTTTAATCTATGTTTTTAAAGACATTTATTATAAACTTGTTATGTTGTCTCTGATTAGATATTCTAACTCCCCCACCCTTAGCGACGACAGTAAAACTTGACACTCAGACATGACAGGAAGCAAGAGTTGTCGCGTGGGTGTGCAGACGTCTGGTGGCCTTATTCTTTTCCCTACGTGTACTAGCACAAGGTCAAGGTTATTAATGGTTGGAGATGTCGTTGCATACTTGGTGTTGCTTTGCAAGAGACATGGAATCTTTCCAACCCAATAATATTACGATACCGCTACTACAATAAATTGTAAAAATTTCATATTCAAATAGATCTATATTTCCCGGTGTTGAAAAAACGAAAACTAAATTTCTAATATGTAGCTTATTGTTATAACAATTAGATCTATAATATCCCCACACCGTTTTTCAAGTCTAGATTCTAGACTAAATCTAGGTCCATAATTTCCCGGGTACGCTGTTCTGCCTCATCGTGGCACCTGGGTGGAAACGGCTACTTGAGGGGGTAGCTAGGCTAAATGAATGGCGAAACATAACTCCTGTGGGGATGCCCACGGGTAGACGAGAGTCCACCTCTTGAACGGGCGGGGTTGTAAAAAAAAGTCCCCACAAACCTGTCACACATATATGCGCTGTTCATCAAAGGGACCGTTACATAAATGGTGAGTCTCCCACGGTTAGCTTGGTATAACGAAGGAAAATGACGAAGGCTCCCGGTGTCATCGGCCTTCGGCCATGTGCAGCCAAGCATGCGTCGGGGGCCAAAGGCATTGGAAACAGCAATGCTTTACATATGCATTGACTCGGGTCTCTCTCAAACAGAACTGTGTTCTCACAGGGTTTTTTTTTTGGCGTCCAAACAGGTTTTTTTTTCAAACTTAGAGCTCGAAGAGCCTTTGGCTCAGCCCTTGGACATCAACAAGGTCCATAACTTAACACATAAATCAATCTTCCTAGCTTACCATTATAAGATTCTAAATAAAGTGGATCTTGTTGCGCAACCTTATATTATCTTATATCTCAATATCTCAATCAAAACTAAAGTGTGCACGACCGATATTGAACTACTATGTAACAATCTCAGGCTATACTACCTGCAGAGAGAGTTTACACAATTTTACGTCATACTTGGGTATATAAAACCCACAGCCAATACAGAGAAAGCAGCAAAACATATACCCGGTACTAAACAGTGTACATATAATTGGGACAAAAAGTTCTGATGCTGTCCGACTAGTTATGGGAGATTTCAATCATCTTTCGTTAGCTCAACACTTGCCAACACATAGTCAATATGTTAATTGTCCCACAAGGCACGATAAAACCTTGGACATTTGTTATAGCAACATAAAAATGGCCTACACATCTCGATCGTTATTTCCCCTCGGAGAGTCGGACCACACTTACACCCGTGTACAAATCGGTTTTAAAAACAAAAAAACCCTAAGTACAGTCCATTCAGTCATGGTCTGACGACGCTGTTTTACAGCCACAAAGTTGCCTGGAGCAAACAGATTGGGACATGTTTGTAAACAACTGCCCAGACAGATGAACTTACCACAACTGTTAATTCGTACATCCAGTTCTGTGGAAACTATAATTTATCAACGAAGAAAATTAAAACATTCAGTAATAATAGACCCTGGACTTGGCCTGGATGACCAACATAAAACAAAACATTCCGTCATCGAGAATTCATAGAAGTCTATTTATAAAGCGCTGGTTATGAGTGTGTATGTGTTTTTCGTGTGTGAATGTTGTTCGTATGTGCATCTATATCGTGCATCTATATTGTTATTGTACAGGAGTTGCGCTGAGAGTGTCAATTGTAGTCAAACTGAATTTCCATTCGATTGGATCAATAAAGTTATCATACATATTAACAAACGTTCCTCAAAAAAGGAAAATAATTACGTCATATCACGTGTCAATCTAGTACCAAGCATCTGCAGTCAACCCCGCAACGTGTCATACAGCCCAAAAGTATCTCCGTGCTTCAACACAGCCATCGCGTGTGTCCATTAGCGCACGAGTTTCTCGTCAAAATAATGCCAACATTGGCAAGACTGCACTGGGTCGGAAATAAGGGAAGTAATTCAAGACATTATAATCGTTTAATAAAGGCCTGCTACCACTGTAAAAAAAAAATATGGCAGACAGAGAAAGCGATTAGAAAACAACAAAAAGAATGGACGTGCCTGTCTTTGGAAGAGATTTTATACAAAGCAAAGGACAGAGATGGAAGGAGGAAGACGCTTGACCGATCATGAGTGGTGCCCCAACGGGCTAACAAACCAAGGGATAGGTTGAGGTCAATAAAGGCGCCACGACAAATGGTGCAGAGACAGCTGGTTCAATGACACCGAGTTAATTCCAGATCCCCTTGAAGGTGGCGCCTCGGTAGAAATGTTAGTGGAAGCAGATAAGCGAACATCGGGTAGTGAGCCTCGCTTCTGTCCGTTTTTTTGTTTTGTTTTTGTTATGTGTTTTGTTTATGTTTTTTTTACTCTCCTTTTACTCTCCATGTTGAGAATGAAAGGTACACCTGACACACACACACACACCCCAGTCCCAGTCCAAAAAGTCCGACACGCCGTTCCACAAATGGGGCCGTCATCAGAGACACGTGGCTGGAGTGGCGGTCCCCGTGGTCTGTGAACGTGTCCAACTGGAGCTCCCATGCCTGATTCAATGACAATTCTTTGAAAACAATAATTAGTTCACTGGACAAAGAGTTTATCGACAAATGGCTCACGTGACAAATGGCGCGAAAAGCATACCAGGTGAAGACTACAACGAGAGAGAGAGAGAGAAATAGAGAGAGAAAGAGGGAGGGAGAGAGTGGGTCAAAGAGAGGGAAAAGGAGAGAAATAGAGAGAGAGAGAGAAAAGAGATAGAGCGAAGGAATGAGATAGAAAGGGGGGAAGAGATAGAGAATAAGAGAGAGATTAAGGCTTAGAGGGGAAAAGAAAGAAAGAGATTGGAGCCCCACCACAAAGAGAATCTTTCGACACCTTTAGTCCATCGTACAAATATTCGTGTCCCTTTTGGTACTCGCCCAGGGTCCCGTGCAATGCTGAGACGCCATTGATTGATTGCTCTTGTAGCTATCTTCGTTTTTTTTTTAAATAAAGTTTTGTAGAAACAAAGGGAGGATAGTAGAATCAAAGCATACCGAACGACGAGAGAGAGAGAGAAACACACAAAGAGAGAGAATAAGAGAAAGAAAAATATAGAGATGTTGACATTGTGTTGATGTGTTTGTATATAGAGCTATTCCCCTCGGTAAGCAAGCTCCTATTGTGTGTTATGTGTTATTAAAGAGTTTGATGTACCCAGCATCGAGTGTTAGCGTCGCATATAGAAAATCTAATCGACCACCGGCGAACAATAGTTATGCTTGCCCTGAAGTGGCAAAATATGTAGGTCACAGCTGGGACTGTGTATCCACGAGAAATATTGCATTCCTCGTTAATCTTCGGACTCGAATACAAGCCTTATTATTTTTATTATTATTTAAGCTAACAACGATGTCTGGAAATTTAGGCAACCGGATAATTAGGCAACCGGATAATTAGGCACCCGATAATTAGACACTTTTTGACAAGGCGGAAAATTAGGCACTCTTTATTTAGCGACCTTAATTTTGAACATAATTAAACAATTTTAACGGATATTTTATCCTTAGGCTATGGGCTATCGTTGACCTAAAAATAAATATAACGATTCTTTCTACTTTTCATGATACAAAAGAAAACCTGATACAAAACGGGGAAAAAAATAATCATGAGAATGTGTGGCAAAAAAAAAAAGACTCCCAATTAAGAGTCATTATATAATATAGACATCACATGATTCAGGGGAGGGGAGGTAGAGATGATTCTCCGCTCATTGCTTCACCTCCATCACCAACCCCCATGGTTGTCGGATGAGTTTTTGAAATTGATAATTACGCGATTTGTGTACATGTTTAGTTACCAATGTAAATACGTTAGATTAAATAATATTATAAAATATTTATTATATATTATGTCGGAGAGTGTTGGTGATAAATATAATCGCTCTCTCCTCATCTACTTTAACCCTTAAGAAGTGCTCCTGAAAAAGGAAAGGGGGGGGGGGTCGTACTTTTGAAACGGGGAGGGGGCGGTAAAAATGTGGATGTTGATGATCGGCACATCAACCTTTATTTCTTGTGAGATAGTCGCCTGTGTAAGGGAGCCTGATTCATTGGTTATTTTTTTTAAGAACTCAAGGTAATACTCATAGTAAGAACTCTACCGCTGAATGAGGTAGTTCCTTATTTCTGACCTACTTTAACCAAAGTCACGTGATGTTGGACAACAAAGAGGAGAATGGCCTTGTCTTCTTATAATTCCATTGCTGTTGCTCCAATATTTTTACGAAATTTTACACTTACAAACATTTTAAAATATATAGAGTACATCAACGAACTCCCTGAATTTTCAAATAACTTTACAAATGTTTTCATAAAGGGCCAAGAACTGTTTAAGGATGGGTTTAAATCAGGGGTGGGCAAATTACGGCCCGCCGAAGTGTTTTATGCGGTCCGCCGACGCCTAATTCGATCAGATGTTTCCACACATTACACATATAAAAATGCAAAAAAATATTTAAATAAATAATTGTAAATATCTATAGATCTAGAAATTATTGAAACTTTTGATTCTTATCACTTATCACGAAGGGGCAAAATAAACATTGTCTTTAAACGTCATTCTAAAAAGTTTAAAGTAAGCGAAGTTTATTTAAAATGGCAATATTTCGAAGCATTCAGTCAAAGACAAACATGGGCCAGTATTTATTCAATTCTATCAAAAACTGTGTTGAAAGTGTTGGGTCGGCTTGTACAAGATGGCAAGTGTAACAACTAACGGAGCTCGTGCTTTGACTAAGAAAAACAGGCTTTTTAATTAAATAAAGCATTGAATATCAAATATATTGTTGGAATTGATTTCTCAATGATCTTATTATTGGCACAGGGCCAGCCTTAGGCACAGACAAACAGCTTAGGGTCCCCAATTGGTGAGGGCCTTGCACTAACTACTGTTTTATTATTTAGAGAAGAAATAGCGAAACTTGTCCTCAATGTTATTGTTGAAGAACAATATGTTTTAAATA
This sequence comes from Biomphalaria glabrata, assembly GCF_947242115.1. NCBI lineage: Eukaryota > Metazoa > Mollusca > Gastropoda > Planorbidae > Biomphalaria > Biomphalaria glabrata. The sequence goes on from NC_074717.1 coordinate 47,684,085, forward strand.
AATTGAATATTTTACTGCTGTCACTTTGCCAAGGGCTTCCAATTATCTGCCGGCCATGACTGGCAGTTCCGAGTGAAATGTATCTGCATCTTAAATTTTTTCAAACAAAGTTATTCCACTTCTTGAGGCGGCGAGTGAAATCGGGTCTTATCATTTTCCTTAGCTGAAAGGTGAAACTATTTCTACTGAAATGGTTGAAAGTACAAGACTTATTTGGATTCCTTTATTGTGGAATTTAAAAATAAATTTTAAGAATTGGAACTAGTTTTTATACCATCAGCTCACCATTTAATGCAGAAGCTGATTTAGCGCCAGATGACATACCTCAAAGCAAAATATGACATGAAAGAGTAATTCCAGTGAGTTCTTCCACAGAAGTTTCATGACTGCCAGAAGCTGTATTCCTATACTTTGCTGCGAAGCTTTCACATTATTCTGAACCTGATTTATCTGTGAACACGCTTTATTTCGTTTGTCTCAAAATTATCAAGTGTTATAACAGGCCGATGCTCACTGACTGTAATTTGACAGCAGTCGCAAGAATAAAAAAACTAGTAGGCTAGTTCTACAGTTACAGATGCACGGATGTAAACAGTTAAATGCTTCACATTAAGTACAATTGTACATTTGTGGTGAAATGTTGTTTAATTTAAAAAACTATTCATAAAATTAGTTCAAGATATTGCTAACTTTTTTTGTAATTCCTCAATTGAGAGTAAAAAAAAAAGTATGCGGCCCGCCAGTCCCCAATTGTTTTTAATGCGGCCCTCGGTAGAAAAATGTTGCCCACCCCTGGTTTAAATTATCAATCATTCAATGATATTTCCTTTATAGTCCACAGCAAGCGTCAACACATTGCCGATGATGCATACAGAAAAAGATGTTTTTACAAACGTTCTTGTAAGATTAAAAAAAGGCTTGGTATAAACTACACAAAACACACACACACGCATGCACGCACACACACACACACACACACACATACATGTATATTTTTTTTTATTAATTTTTTATTTATTTATTTATAGGCCTATATATGGGATAATATGCATATTAGTTGAAACATTGTTATTTTCATAAACTTCAGCTATTTTTTAACGTTATATGTATTTCATATATTTTTTGTGTTGGATACATGATGCATTATTATGTTATTAAAAGTTCTAGCATTTTTAAGAAATTCACAAAATGTTACATTAAAGTTTCAAAAATGCGTCGACGAAATAGATCTAGATCCATTTTATTACTTAGAAACTAAATTGAACAATGAAAGGGCGGGGTAAGACACATTTGGCCTGTGTAACTGTAAGAGTAGATCTCGATTTATCCTTGACTATCATATGTGTTATTTGTTCGCTAAACAACTCAAGCCTATTACGCACAAGGAAAACCCATGGCAGTCTTTTTATCTTTTATAACAACTAGTCGACATATCGACTACATACTAGCCCTAGAGCTATCTGACCAATACACATTGGTCTGCTGTCCAACTTTTAGTGTTCTACTCAAGTTCAAGCTTGTTTACTTTTGGGCAGAGGGAAAAAAAAGGGGGGGGGGATGAAAGTGTTACTTTTTTTTTTCTAGGACTGGTTACCCGAATGCTAAGAACTGTAAGTGTAATCATTCATTGTAGATCAAGTAATCTTGATCTCAGTATGGCAGATTATAGGCCAACGTAACTATTTGTTTTAGTTGAAACTATTTAAAAAATGTATCTCGAGATTCTCCTGTTATTAACAAATTATAGTTTAGCGCTAATGAGTAAATTGAAACCACTAAATATTGACTTAAAACGCTTCAGAGTCCCACTACAAACTAACTAAAACTAAGCACGGTGCGCGTTGTATACACACAACCACGTGACTCGGGGGGAATTCGGAACTACCTCTTCCAAGTAGAATTATTCATTTTTAATTAATATAAAAAGAGAGAACTATAGATATTTGGATTACTATTGTATATAAACTAAATACCTGTATTAGTTTATTAACATAAAAACCGAGACCTATTGCCTATTGTTATAGCGATAACAACGATTGGTCTTGTTTAAACCTCGAAGTAACGCACGTAATGTCCTTTAGACCCCCCCCCCTTTTTTCCACGCACTCCCACTAAAAGGAGAGGATTAGTCGTGGGTAGATGTTGAACGTGGCCGTGAAAATTACGTAATGAGTCTCAAGGCTACACACTGGTGGTGTAAGGAAAGTAGATCAGCATATAGTACAAATGGACGTTTGGGGAGTTCAATTTTATAGGCTTTGCAGAGCTTTCAAAAACTTTGGTAGACGAATTTCAGTTTTAACCATCATAATGACTTTTTTATTTTTCATTCTAAAGAGCAAAAAAATTGTATGTGGTACTGAACATAAAAGGAATGGGGGAATATCATACCTTCTCGAAAATTGTAGTAAATAGGTCATATATTAAATTTGGTTTATGATAGAGAAGGCGGGGTTAAATTGGAACATCAACGATCTGCTATAAGCAGACTAAGTATCTACAAGAGACCAATATTCCATTAAAAAAAAACATGACATAGAAATGTTTAACTCATCTGTCTTTTCGAAACATATTTGATCGTGATTTCTAGCCGTTTTGCAATTTCCAAACATATACATTTTATACAAATATTATATTACATAAATTTACATATATATTCAATAAAAATTAATTACCACAAATAATATTTGAAGGAGGTAACACACCTATACACTCACACAATAGATCTTCACAAAGGGCCTACCCATTAACAATAGAAAGAAGGAGTTTTGATAAAAGAGATTAAGACTGTTTATAAAATATGAATACTACGTAAGTTGATCAGTATATTTTAATTCCTATAAGTAACGCGCATAAAGCCTTCCTCCTCATTCCCACTCTAATTTTAACACCTTGGTACAATGCTGTTCCCTGCCCTTAACTCCAGTGTGTAGCCTTGAGACTCATTGCGTCATTTTCACCACCTAGCTCAACATTCTACCCGCGACAAATCCTCTCCTTTTAGTGGAAGTGCGTGGAGGGGGGAGGGCTAAGGAGGTGAAGAAATGAGAGGAGAATCATCATTTTATAATGGCTCTTAATCCGGAGTCATTTTTTCCACACATTCTCGTGATTGTCATTTCCCCCGTTTTGTCAGCTTTTCTTTTATATCAAGAAAATTCAGTAAGAATCGTTATAGTTGCTATTTTTTTTATAACGTCACCGATAGCCCATGGTCTAAGGATGAAATATACGTTAAAATTTTAAAATTATTTTCAAAATTAAGGTCGCTAATTAAAGAGTCCCTATTTTCCAGTGCCTAATTTTCCGTCTTGTCAAAAAAGTGCCTAATTATCCGGGTGCCTAAATTTCCTAAATTCGCTAAACCGAGAGGGAAATAGAAAACCAGAAAGAAAAAAAAAGAGAAAGAAAGATTGAAGCCCCGCCTCAAAGAGAATCTTTTGTCACCTTCAGCCCATCGTACAAATATTCGTGTCCCTAATGACACTCGCCCAGGGCCAGGTCCAGTGATGAGACAGTCTCTGATTATTTGTTATTGTAGTGATGCTATTTTAATGTTTTTAAACAAATTTTTGTAGGAACCAAAGGAGGATACAAGAATAATTGCATACTAAACGACGAGAGAGAGAGAGAGACAGAGAGAATAAGAGTCTGAAAAATATAGAGATGTTGACATTGTGCTTATGTGAATGTGTTTGTACATAGAGTTATTCCCCTTGGTAAGAAAGCTCCTATTGTGTGTTGTGTGTTATGAAAGAGTTTGATGTACCCAGCGTCGCATACAGAAAATCTAATATCGACTACCGGCGGACAAAAGAAGTGGCAAAATATGTAGGTCACAGATGGGACTGCGTATCCACGAGAAATATTGCATTCCTCGTTAATCTTAGGACTCGAAGACAAGCCTTATTATTATTATTTAAGCTAACATAAGAGGGAAAGAGAAAAAGAGAGAGATTGGAGCCCCGATGATACTCGCCCAGCGCCCCGTCCAATGTGTTATTGTAGCAATGCTGTCCTCATTGTTTTTAAATAAATTTTATTAGAAACCAAAGGAGGATACTAGACTCAAAGCATACCAGACGAGAGAGGCATAGAGAAAGAGAGACAGAGAAAGAAAGAGAGAAAAAAATAGACATGTTGACATTGTATTTATGTATGTGTGTTACGTTTTACGTTATACGGATGTATGCAAACGTGACATGAAGCTCTTCAAAATCGACACTGGCAACTGGAAAGAGGTGGCACTGGACAGATCCACATGGAGAGAGAGCATAAAGGAAGGGTCACAGATTGCAGATGTCATACACAACAGAAGCAGAAAGAAGGGTGAAAATGCAACGGCGCCTGGTGATTATATATGCCCAACCTGCGATCGCAGCTGTGTATCAAGGATTGGCCTCTTTAGTCACACAAGAAGTTGCAAAGGGAAAAGATCGTCTCTCGAGACGTAAAATGCCACATGTAGTTGTTCCCCTTGGTAAGAAAGTTCAAACTGTGTTGTGTGTAACCTGTGTTTTAGAGAGTGTGTTATGAAAGAGTCTCTTGTATCTAGCGTGCAGTGTTCTTTAGTGTTATATTAGGCTAATGAGTGTACCATTATTTTAAGCTAACAAGAGAAGGAAAGAGAAAAATAGATATAGAAAGAGAAAGATAGAGAGGGAAAGAGATAAATATATATATATATATATATAGAGAGAGAGAGAGATCGGAGCCCCGCCACAAAGAGAATCTTTCGTCATCTTCAGCTCATCAAACAAATATTCGTGCCCCTAAAGACACTCGATCAGGGCCTCATCCAATGCTAAAGTCGTCTCTGAAGACTGGCCACCTTTGAGAAATAAATTACAATTTACTTATTTTAAAGATTAGAAGTAGTAATACCATCTCCCAATAGAACTAGTCCGTCGCAATAGGACGAATTATAAAGACTCAAGAGATGCCTACATGCCAAAATGGAAATGTGTATTCCCAGACCTGGAAATGTGTATTTTGAGGGGCAATTGTGTATTTTTTTAAATATAAAGAAATATACTCAGGAAAGACTAAAATCCTTCAATCTCGTAAGATACACTAATACAGGCATGCAGCAATCCAAAAAAAAAAAATAAAAAAATAACACAGTATAAGAGTTCTATAAGACATGCTGTAAAGTTTTCCAAATATTCACACTTTTAGTCTTTGTCGTAGTTCCTAGACTTGTCTAGAATAGGAATCAGTTCTTTACATTTGGCAATGATGTTATGATCATGGTGCTTCTAGTGTTTTATTCCTGATTCCGTAATGGCACCAACAGAAAATTCATTTAAAAGAATATGACTTTATGCTAGAAGTGAATTTAGACTTAAACCAGATGCAATGGTTTGTTTGTCTGGATCTAGTGACATCTAGTTTTGTTTATGAGCGATTTCTTTGCAAGCTACCAGTAGAGTATGCAGACACCAAGCTACCAGTAGAGTATGCAGACACTGGACATTTTTTTCACATTTTTAAAGTATTCAAATTTTAATTTTCAAAATATTATTTGCAGACTCAACAATGAAAGCTTTGGCATGCTTTACTATCACCAATAAAAATAAATAAAGATTTGTTTTAAAAGACATACAATCCTAACTAGTCATTGAACTTGTTTCTAATATAGAGTCTGCTGAATTATATAAGCTCCCTAGCTGTTGTAAGATAAGGCTATTTATTCTATGTTCTTATGCTTGAAAACAAACAGATGTGTTGAAGAAGGGCACATGGGATAAAAAAGTTAATGCTTTTTTCTGCATAAGCAAAGGCTTTTCTTTTGTAATCAAAGTAAGCCTTGAATATTCCTGATGTTATTTTTTGAATTCAGGCTTTCATAAGTAATGGAACATAGTTAAGATACTAGTGACTAAAACTGTAGCTTTAGATCTTCCTACTTTCTGTAATTTTTGAATCAGGGCACATCAGTTTGATTCCCTTTGTCATGCTAAGGGAGAGAGAGATTAACCACCATTTTGTCCATTAAAACCTCTGCCATACTCACTTTCATCTACTGTATTATAATAGCTTACAAAAATCATATCTAAATCTAGAGCAGTGGTCTTCAACCTTTCTTGGCCTACCTCCCCCCTTTTTTTTCTTTCAAAAAATCTGCCAGGGCCCACTCTCTAAGAAAAAAACTTATAAAAAAGGTTAAGAAGGCAAATTTGAACAAAATGTCATTTTTAAATTAATTTTTATGCTGATGAGAGATGACCGCATGCCAAAGGTGATCTTCTTTGTTGCCCTCACTGGCATAGAGGAAAAATACCTGGTAGCAGATGTCCTCTGAAAGAGACAGTTGAAGAGCTATCACACAAAAGCTGCGGAACAAACATTTGAGACAGGCGCAAAAGACGGGAAGAAAACTAGAATAGACCACCAGCAGACAATGGCTTTGTCTGCACAAGATTCTGGAAAATATGCAGGTCTCAACTGGGTCTGCGTAATTATGTGAAACACTGCTCTCACCCGTAATCTTCGGAATTGAAGGCGAAAACAGCCAATATTATTATTATACAAAAAAGATGTCAAATAATTTGCAGTGATTACACACAAAAGTTAATCTCACTGTCATGACTTTCTTTCAAATCCTTAAGAATAACCCCCTTTTAAATATTTGGGCCTACTAGTTTAATTGTAAATTTAGTTTTATTCTTTTAATATAAACATTATTATTGCTGAATTCACTACAAAAATAAATTAAGCTAATGGGAAACTTGTGCCTCCTGCAGTCTGACAATATTAGAAATTTCAAGCTTTAAATTAGCCAAAGCAAGGCAAAGGTCTCCTCTAGTCGCTACATCCAGTCTATTACTTTGCTTATTCATTAAGTTTGTCACCCACTAAATCTTGGTTAACCATGTATGTTGATGAAAAAGCTTAAACATAACTCCATTTTTGACCACAGTTTTGGAACTTTACTGAAACATTTAAATGCAGCCACATCTCAGTTGTGCCTGCAGGGGCGAAGCTAGGAATTTTCCATCATTTGGGGGCCAGGAGGGCTTGAACTCATTGGGGGCCCCTGCATTTTGCGTAATATTTAATTTATGTAATTAAAAAGACACTCATTTGGGGCCCCACAAAGTGGGGGCCCAGGGGATTTTCAAATTGTTCCCCCTCCTCCCCCCACCATAGCTACACCACGTGTGTGCCTTCTATGTTAACATCCCAGCGAACTTAAGTTTTAAGTCTAATCTCTTTTTTTATCATGTTTCACAAAACTGTTGAAAGATGAGATTATTTTTGGCATGGGTTTGTATTTTATTTACAATTTTATTTAATTAGATTCAAATAGAAATGAAATTGCAGGCTTAACTTTTTTGTGTATTATAACTTACTAGGTGAATAGTGTGAATAGGTCTGTTCTTTATTCTATATTACTATGAAGTCATTGTTGCGTTCAACCACTGATGGTTTCCTATATGTGGTCATTTATAATCTACATAACTAGACAATTTTAAAATAATATTTCATCACTAACAGATCAGATGTATAACATATGTTTTAAAAAATTTTTTTTTGTTTTAATCAATTTTCAAACAGTATCATAAGACTTTTAAAAAAGCTATGCATTTTTCTAAGAGGCTACCAAAACATATCCAGCTTTGCCGTTTTATGTTTTTAATGTTGTTTTAATAGTATATATATTTATAATTGTTCATGAATATTGTTTTAAAAATTATTTTTTATATTGCTATATGTTCGTGAAGCCGACCTGGTTTCATAACCTCATCAGAAAACACCGTCATTCAAAGTAGAACATACTTTTTATCTAGTGGCAATTCACTAAAACTCTTAGTAAGGCTGATACGCCGATAGCGTCCCCACCGGAGACCACTGGTGACTGATCTGGAGGCTGGGGCAGATTCATTAATGGTTTGTTGGTTTTAATGTGCATAGGGCCTATGCCATAGGCTATTTAATTTATAGCTATTTTAATTTATAGCTATTTTAATAATTCTATGGAATTGTAAGCTAATGTCCTGAATGTGAAATACTAGAATCTAGAATTCTAGATCTACTACTAGACTAGTCACTAGACCTATATTTGCCCAATTTTTAAAGCTACAATATACCTAGTCAGTTAAATTTAGCCTTTTTTTTTAGGTCGATAAATAAAATACTAATACTTAGACTCTTAGTACTTACTTGTACTACTTGTAGCTTTTTCACAAGAAACAGACACAAGACTATCAAGCATATCAATTGAGACAGACATCAATTCAACCTACACAACTATAGTCTCCAACATCTTACAAGCAGCAAAAAAATACATCCTCCGAGGCCAAGTTAAGAAATACAAACCTTTATGGACACCTGAATTAGATAAATTAGTAAAAGAAAGAAACATGGCCAGGAAGACTATAGAAAAAAATCCTACTAGAGAGAACAAGACAACGTACAACAAATTGACAGGGCTTATAAGATACAAAATTAAAACAGAAAAAAAGAAAAAGTGGACCACAACATGCGAACAACTAGATCTAAACAAGGATGGTCGAAAGGCCTGGACCCTTCTGCACCGGCTAGCAGGAAAGAAACAAATAACAAACCCCCAACCTATAAAAGGCACTGACGACATAATAACAGAAAACCTTAAAAAGGCTGAAACCTTCAATAAATATTTTGACAGCATTAACAAGTCAAAGCCAAGAAAACAACTGGACCAGGCCTTCAGTAATATCTTAAAGAAAGAAGAAAAAGCTCCAACAGTCAACTGTCAGATCTTTGACACTCCCTTCACTCTACATGAGCTCAATACTGCCCTAAAAAGCCTCAAGTCAAGAAAATCCCCTGGACCCGATAAAATAACAAATGAAATGATTCAGGGACTAGGACCACAGGCCCAAAACTGTATACTTAACTATATCAACCATACATGGAAAACTGGAGACATACCACAGGAATGGAGAACCGCAAACATAATACCCATTTTAAAGAAAAATAAACCACCTGGAGACCCAAAAAGTTATAGACCAATATCTCTAACATGCAACATTGGCAAAATGGCAGAAAAAATGATCAATAACCGACTTTATTGGTGGCTAGAAAGTACTTGCTCACTCCACAATGCACAAGCTGGCTTCAGGAAAGCAAGTAGAACAGAAGACCACCTCTTTTGTTTTATCCAGGACACAGTAGAAGGGTTTCATGAAAACAAGCACACTACAGCAGTATTTATAGATTTGCAGCAAGCCTATGATAGAGTGTGGAGAAAAGGTCTATTTTTGAAGATGAAAAAAATGGGCATAAATGGAAAAATGTACAGCTGGATCAGGGCATTCTTAAAAAATAGAACCATCTAAACCCGATTCGAAGGTGCCATCTCTAGTAAAAAAAGTTTGGAAGAAGGACTACCACAAGGTTCAGCCCTTAGCTGCACTCTCTTTCTAATCTTCATGAATGACCTCCCGGACCTCATTTCGGTCAATAAGGCACTTTATGCAGACAACCTTTTAATTTGGACTACAGAGAAATATCCAGTGCTGACTAGATCCAAACTAAATAGAGCCCTCACAACTATCTCCACATATTCAAAATTATGGAAAATGGAAATAAACAAAGAAAATCTTTAGCCACAGCAACAAAACAGCAAAAAGAAACTACATCCTAAAAATAGACTCTCAGCCAATAAATAAAGAAGAAAATCCAACATATCTTGGTGTAAAACTAGACAAAAGACTGTCTCTAAAACACTTTATGGCAGATTTAAAAGAAAAGGCATCACAAAGATTAAACATAATAAAACACCTAGCAGGAACATCCTGGGGAACTGAAAAGAAAACCTTAAGACAGTTATACACTGGATATGTCAGATCTGTAATGGATAACTGTCTCTCCATACAAGTAGCTGCCAACAAAACCTATCAATCATCATTAGATACAATCCAAAACCAAGCCTTGCGGTTAATTAGTGGAGGTATGAGAACTACTCCCACAGCAGCCTGTGAAATAGACTCCAATATTGAACCTCTTAAGTTAAGGCGCAACAGAGCAGCATTAGAAGCTATTGAGAGATACAGAAGGTTGGAGGACGATCATCCAAATAAATTACTAACACAGAGAAATAGGAAAAACAACCAAAAAAAGCAAAGGACTCTGATCCAACTTACTGACGAACTAGCCCTAAAACACCACCTACCCAATAACAGAGAAAAAATTGCCAGGTTTTCAAACATTACACCCGGACTAAACCACAAACAACCAACCATCAAAACACATTTACTAAATAACACCTTAACAAAAGAATCAAATCCACTGGAGCTCAAAGTAGGCACGCTTGAAACAATCGAAAGCTATCAAAAATCAGCTATCCATATTTATACAGACGGATCGGCTTTCAAAGCTACCATCAATGCTGGTCTTGGTGCCTTCCTGGTCTTCCCTAAAAATAAACACTTTGAGATAAGCGCACCCTGTGGTGATTACTGCTCAAACTTCCAAGCCGAAATTGAGGCAATTACCATAGCACTCCAGACAGTGGAAAACAAATTATATGAAGGAGTGCAACCACCATCAGATATTGTTGTCTTTACAGACTCCCAATCTACTCTGCAAGCGCTTAACAGCAGCACCTCAAACAGCCCAAGAGAGTTGACAACACTCATTGTGATAATCCACCAGATGATATCAAAATTAAATATCAATATTACACTACAGTGGATCCCTGGACACATTAGCATCATGGGAAATGAAAAGGCAGATAAGCTATCAAAGGCAGGTTCATCTATGGAACAACCAGATAGACCTGTTAACTACCTCACCCTAAACCCTAAGGTCAATGTTAGTCAACAATCACAAAGAGGAGTGGCTCAACCAATGGGCATCAGGAAACACAGGCAGAGCCATGTACAGAGAAATGACTACGCCTAACAAACTGGACAGTATTAACTTCCTCCCCCGCAAAGAACAATCTACAATCTTCCAACTAAGAACAGGACACACACCACTATTAAATTACCACCTGAACAAAATAAACTCCACACAACTACCCCTTTGCAGACATTGCGCCCACCCCTTTGAAACCGTAAACCATATCCTCTTTGAATGCCCCTCCCTAATCCACCTTAGGCAGACCCTACTTCCACTACAGCCCAACATAAGCAGTGCTGAACAGCTGAAGAAAACAGCACACTTTTTTTCCTTGGCACAGTCTGCAAAAGAGCTCACAGCTCAGCAGCAATAAAGCTGGCTAGAAGAAGAAGAAGTACTGCTTGTAGTAATACTAAAACTAAAAGAATTTAATAAATAGATCTAGATTCTAGATTCAAAATTTCAATCTAGATAATAAGATATACTTTGTGAGGTTGGAGTCAGATTCATATAATATATAAATCTATACTCATACGGTATAGTCATACTCATGATACTCAGGACTCAGGATACTGGTAGTGGTAACTGGTTCTAGTTCTACTTTTCTAGATTAGATCTATAAATCTATATAATATATATATATAAATATTAATACCAAATATAGACTCTCTAGTTCTAGTAGTAGATCTAGTAATTCTAGTAGTTAGTATAGTAGTAGTAGTAGACCTATCTATCATAATCTATGGCTATAAGAAAAAATAGCCTAGTATATACTAGTAAATACTACTATTATTAGCAATTACTTCTTACTAGGACTAGAGACAGAGAGACTAGACTAGACTTGATCTAATCAAATCTAATCTAGATCTATATAAAAGTATAGATCTAGATCTAGATATAATAATAATAGTATAGTAACAGTATAGTTACTAGATCTAGGTAGATCTAGTATAATTATAAGTATAGATTATAATAGATTAGTCAATAATAAATATAGATCTAGATCTAGATACAAATTAATTAAGTCTAGATGTAGTACTAGTACATACCATTAGATAACAAGTCTAGGAATAAGCTGACACATTGAAAGGTACTCCACTTTGTTGGCATCAGCAAGATCTAGATATTCTGGGTCTAATTAGTAATAATTAGTCTAGATGTCTAGTTCAGTAGTTGAAATCTTCGCGCATCAGCGCAAGAAAAGAAAAAGTTAAATATCGTGGTAAGGATAATCCATTTCCGGCATGGATGCACTGATCTATATAGTTCTATATGATTGAAACAACTTTTTGTTTTTGGTTTTGTTCTTTTTGTTTTTGTTAGTTTGTCGTTGTTGTTGTTGTTTTTTTGTATTAATTTTTTTTATAAATTTTTATAAAAATTTTTAAAACTTTTTTTTTTTTGCTTTCGCGGGAGGAATGCGTATTTCCTTTTCAGATGTTAAACCGTACTCGCGTGTCCATTTGCGTACAAAAATACGCAAGATACTTGTAGGCATCTCTGTGAAGATATAATATTTTTTTTTCAATTTTGTATACCAAAAATTAGGTGATGCTTTCATTATCTGCTGGTGTGTGAGCATTTTAAATTACACAGACTAAGATTTATAAAAAAAAATTAAAATCTAATTCTTAATCAGTAAAAAACAAAATACAAAAGAAAACTTCGGTGTATTCATAAAGTTGTTTCTGCCTTTTTTCAGAAGCTAAATCCTACTATAGAATTTTATAGGGCCTATTGATATTTTAATATATAACTATTACATTTTTGACATCATTATTCTCATATTGTGTGTTGCTATGTCTCGCCTAGATTGTAATTTGGTTCTAGATGACAATTTCACTTTTTGTGAATCGTGTGAAATTGGGAGGGGTGGGGAGATTCATTACTAGTAGAAGAGGAAAAGAAACTAATTATTCAAACAATGTAAACTTATCGCGAATACCGAATAATTGTAAACAGCTGTATATGGGACGGGAGGCGAAGGAGGTGGAACTACACATTAATTCGGTGACGGGTGCAGATTTAGCCAAGCTATGGTAGGCCATTTAAAACAGAAAACTATGCCAAAAAGAAGAACTAGAATCTATTCAAGTTCTAAGATGATACAGGGTGAGTAGGGGAAGGGGGAGGGGTAGACCTACAGAATAAATATGTAAGGCTTTCAAACTTTCAACTTTCAACGGAAAAGTCAGGAAATACACGATATAACAAAAGTATGATCTGTGATGTAATGGAATTAGCAATGTAATGGAAGTAGTCATGTAATTAATGTAGTGACGAAATGGAATTAGCAATGTAATGGAAGTAGTTATGTTATGAATGTAGTGATGTAATGGAATCAATAATGTAATGGAAGTAGTTATGTAATTAATGTAGTGATGTAATGGAATTAGCAATGTAATGGAAGTAGTCATGTAATTAATGTAGTGATGTAATGGAATTAGCAATGTAATGGAAGTAGTCTTTGTAATTAATGTAGTGATGTAATGGAATTAGCAATGTAATGGAAGTAGTCATGTAATTAATGTAGTGATGTAATGGAATTAGCAATGTAATAGAAGTAGTTATGTAATTAATGTAGTGATGTAATGGAATTAATAATGTAATGGAAGTAGTCATGTAATTAATGTAGTGATGTAATGGAATTAGCAATGTAATGGAAGTAGTCATGTAATGAATGTAGTGATGTAATAAAAATGATGATGTAATGGATGTAGTTTTACAATAATAGTAGTTATGTAATGGAAGTAGTTATGTAATGGAGGTAGTGATGTAATAGGAGTAGTGATGTCAGTGACGTAATTATGTAATGGGTGTACTTATGTAATGGAAGTACTTATGTAATGGGAGTACTTATGTAACGGCAGTACTTATGTAATGGAAGTAGTTATGTAATGGAGGTAGTGATGTAATAGGAGTAGTGATGTCAGTGACGTAATTATGTAATGGGAGAACTAATGTAATGGGAGAACTAATGTAATGGAATTACTTATGTAATGGAAGTACTTATGTAATGGAAGTACTTAGGTGATGGAAGTACTTATGTAATGGAAGTACTTATGTATTGGAAGTACTTATGTAATGGAAGTACTTATGTAATGGAAGTATTGTTGTAATGCAAGTATTTAGAAAATGATGTTCGTTAAATAATGAGAATGAGGATACAATGAAAAAAGTCGTCTACTGAGAGTTGAGGCCCCTGTTGTGCTCCTTCACTTTTTCAAAAGCTTTTTTAAAAAAAATACTTAGTAAAAATAATAATGTTTATATCTAAAAGCATGCCATTTTTTACATGAAAGAAATAGAGAACTAGCAAATTTTTTGCCATTTTCCTTCTTTAAAAAAATAAATATACTAATATTCGTAAAAAAAAATATATATTTTTGAGTTTATGGAGGGTAAGGCCCTGGGTTGACGCACTGCTGTAAATACGGAGCTGCATTTTTATATTACGAACACGCTACAAGCGGACACTTCTCAACCACGTCAGAATTGCCAACCGTAAGATTTAAAGTAGGCCTATAGTCGTACTAATGAGAACAAAAAATATGAAAGAAATGTTAACAACTTAAAGTTTCTGACCCGTCGAAATTGATATGTTTGAATCTCTATTGTGGGGGTCCCTTTTGCTCTCCTAACAACTTTACAGAATCGGTAGGAGGAGTTCGTTAGCCTTGTCTGGCTAGGTAAAAGAAAATTGAACCTTTGCGGCTATATCCAAACATGGGAAAGGATTTGTGAGTCAACCCTAAAAAAAAAATAGGAGCTGATTACCCTTAGGCAGCATGCAGCATACAGTTCAACATTCTGGCAGAATGTGCGACGCCCCTTATCCCATATTGTATCGGCACTTGATGTTATTAGACACGTCAGCTACGTGGAGAGGGGGGGGGGGGGGCTGATATGTGGGCGACATCGCTCCGAGTATAGCCAATGCCCAGGCTTTCATTTTATTATTTCTGACAGATGATCCACAGTCACTTTGCGACTGAAGGAGGCTATAATGTTTAGAGTACTGTATTAATATGTTATTAGGAAAAAAAGATACAAGAAAAAAAACAGCAAGAAAATAGGGGCCTATCAAATCATTTGTATAATATTTTTTAGTTGAAAGCAGGTCTCTAAGCTTATTGAGCTACACAAAATGTTAGAATCTCAAGGCGCGGGCCGCACAAAATTCCTTACACAATCTGAAATAATGAGGTTATTATGTAGAGCCTCCCCTTTATCACTCAGCGTATAAGACAATGTATTATGTATACAAGTAGGATAGTATATATATGCATTTGAGCTTTTAAATATAGTACTCTGTTTTCTTATATTAATCAAACTGTCTTTTTAGTGATTATTCTAAAATAAAACACATTAAAATTGAAGTTAGCCTACATATATTTTTAAACAGTAGTTTGATTTTTTCTTTTTTTTTTTTCGGGGGGCGGGGGGGGGGCGGGGGGGGGGGAGTCAGGCGTGACCTCCGTGACTGTCGAAGGCGCCTGGTCAGGAGTCAGCTGACCCGTGACGACTATTAATGGGTCGCAAAATTTGGTTATTAGGAGAATTGCGTTTTAAGACGTTTGACGAATAATAGCCTATATTGCATATTGCTGTAGGCCTATATTGTCTGTCCACTTGCTACGGTTGCAGAAGGGAAAATACAGTATGTATTAGACCATAGCCAGTGGCAGTCTGTCATGGAAAAATAAATGTATGAAGTCATTATGAACATTAGTCCGTCTATCTCTGTCAGTTTTTCCTATGTTCGTGTGTAAAAAAAAAAGAGGTAATCGCGGAATAGAAGGAAATAAAACTTGGGTGTAACTGTGTATGGAAATTAATGGGAAAATAATGGTAATAATTGTTTCGATAACTTGAATACCGCATATGAAATATTATATGCAAGGTTAAGACATTCTTGTTTTGTTCCCAGACCATGGAGCCTATCATCTATAACTCTAAAAATTTGATTGACCGAGCATTGTCTGGGAGAGATGCCATTCTTGAGAAGTTCAACAAGTGTGCAGAGAAAGATGGCCAGACTTATTTGTCAGAAGCAAAGAATGTGTTTGAGAAAATGCAGGTTGGACATTTGAAATACCTTGTTTACTTTCCGTATATGTGCATTGTTTATTGTGTTTATTTTTATTGTTGATTAATATATGGATGTGTTTTTATACTTGGGAACTTTTACTTTACTTGGTTCGCCCATTTTCTAGTGTAATTGTTATGATTCTGAATGCAAACAAATGAATGCTTTCCCCCCCCCCCCCCCCCAACAGAATCCAATGCTCCTAGATCCTAAAGCAGATCGGGAAGAAGTCCGGCAATATTTGAATGACCTCTTAGAGCAAATGGAATCTGTGCAACAAAAGTCTAAGGCATTAAAAGATCGTCAAAAGGAGTTGAAGGTTCGTCTGAAGTTCTTTAAATGAGTGCAAAGTAGGTCATTTGTAAAGTAGTTCATGATGGTCGTAACAAGAGATGCGTGGATATCAGATTTCTAGTGTGCACCCTCCCCTCAAGAACTAGGTCATGACACCATTGCACAATCAAATGCGTCTTTTGGGAATGGCAACATCCAATGTTCCTTTTTTTTTGTTTGTTTTGTCAATTTTGCTCTTCATTTTTTTAAATTTCCATCCCGCCTCTTCGCTTGCACGCAAAAACTTAACAATAGTCTGCTAAAACTTCATTGATCGTGATGGCCAACATTTTTTTTTCTCTCCATTACTATATAATTTGTTTGTCCAGTAATTCGTTGTTCGTTTGCAGTCCATCAGTCTCTTCATTTATTTAATTAACCCACATAGCTAAAAAGATCATTTACGGTTTAGGTGGAGGTGATTAAACTGGACTATCTACATGAAGTCCAAACCGAACTTAAAATGAGAGATGTGATGTGGACATGTATCGATCAATGGGACAACATCGTACAAAGATGGACAGAGGTCAGAAAATTAAATATTTGTAGAAGATAAATACTCGTTTCGATGTTCACAAGTTTTGTTTTATTACAAAGATAGACCAACCTGTATGGTATGGCAGCAACCAGGGTTAGGCCTATAACTCGGATCTATAGTGATGACTTTCCGAAGCGCTAATCATACGACTATTAGTCAGCTATCCCAACCAGGCAGTTAATTAATTCTTCTCTAAATTTGAAAAACGATTATATTATTATTATTATTATAGCTTTTATAAAGTGCTACTTTCATGCTTATATACGCTATGGTCCAATCCCATTTGTGGACTGTAGATGGTTTTCCGTGCTGTCGTTAGGCGCTCAGTAAACACAACTCTGCTCGAGTCAAGTGTCGAACCTCGAGCCCCCCCCCCCCCCCCCCCATAAATTAAAACAACAATTAATAAATAGTTTTTCATATTATCGCGTGAACTGCAGCGATGCAAAACAGCCAGTAGACACTCCAACTAAAGGATAATATTTTTTTTAAGGAAATGATTTGTTTTTTTAAGAATAGGAGATTGACCCTTTACAAAACAATTAGATCAATTATATATATATAAGTATATATATATAGTTCGTCCATCATGGTCCAATGATAACCACTTTTGTCTTCCAAGGGGCTGAGGGCTTTGCACTGGGGTTTTGTGCCTCCTCATGTGGCTTGCGAGACCTAAGTGAGCCTGGAATGTTCAGCTGTACACTGGGCAGGTTATTCCAGCTGGAGCTAGTGTCATTGGCCTTGCTTTTCTTCTCTGGCGTTTTTCTTCTGCCAGCGTTGTTCTGTTTTCCTCAGCAACCT
This sequence comes from Biomphalaria glabrata, assembly GCF_947242115.1. Lineage (NCBI taxonomy): Eukaryota > Metazoa > Mollusca > Gastropoda > Planorbidae > Biomphalaria > Biomphalaria glabrata. The sequence goes on from NC_074717.1 coordinate 47,701,679, forward strand.
GTGCGTCAGTTTTCATAGCGCGACGCCTTGATGCTCTGTCATGTGCCTCTATCTCCCATGTGGCTGGGTCTATGCTGAACGCCTTCAGAGAAGCTTTGAGGGTGTCCCTGTTCTTGGGAGCGCTTTCCTTCCCTTAATTGGCCATACAGTAGTCGTTTAGGAATGCGGCGGTCTTCCATTCTGCAGACGTGCCCTGACCATCCCAGCTGGGACTGCATCAGGATTGTGTGGATGCTTTGGTGAGCCGCTCTTCGAAGGACTTCAGTCAGTATCTGGTATCTTGTCTTTCCATTTGACATTCAGTATTTTTCGATAATGAAATCGACCTGCGCATTGCCAAGGCCAGACGGTCTAAAAATGTCTGGAACAGACGATGTACCACAACAAAGACAAGCTAGGGAGCTAGGGATCTATGGAGCTATCATCCTCACTACATTGCTTTATGCCTCAGAAACGTGGACAGTGTACAGAAAACATGCTAATAAGAAACTGAACCACTTCTACATGACATGTCTAAGAAAAATACTGATATGTCTAAGAGCAATTAGATATTCATTATCAGTTCACAGCTAACTTCACATCCACTTTCACCTATCCATTGGTCTGCTGGGGCACCACACAAGATCTGTCAACCTTCTTTCTCCATTTTTCTTTGTCATTTGTCTTTGATAGAATTTCATTCTGATGTTCTTTCTGAAAATATTGAAACCTGCCTTTTTACCTGCCTGGGTGGACCACTTCGGGTGTCGATTTTGTGTTTCCACACAAACTGTCTTTGTAACCTTGTTTTAAAAAGTTGCCATGATAATGTTCTCTCATTCAGTATTTGATCATTTTAATAGATGTAGCTCTAGCGACAAGCCGCTCTAGGTCTAGAACAAAAACAAAACCTTTACTTATGTGATACTCGATTTTATTTTTAATGTTGTAATAAATAATATTTGGCCTGCATCACAATCCGGCCATATTTATTCTTCCTTGAAGTCTAATCTATATATAACTAGATCTATATATAGAATCTGTCACAGATCGTAATATAAACAAGCATGGCGTCTGCTACACATGTTCAACATTTGTGCAGTTCTAGCTACGTTATCATTGAATGTGAGTGGCGATAGCAATATTTATAAAAACAACACCGAAAGTCTTAGTCAAAAAATTACACCCTCACAAGACTAGATCGATCATTAGTATCATAATTATGAAAAGCCTAGATTTTAGTCTCTGCCTCTCTTAACTCTCTAGAGTACTAGCTACAACATAGTTTAGTACATCTGAGTCGACTGAGTACTACTACTACTTGTACTAGTCTAGTAACTAGATCATAATATCATATATAGATTTAGATATAGATCTAGATCTAACTAGAGTCTAGAGGACTAGACTCTACTGTCTAAGTGACGTCTACTTCTACTCTCTAGACTAGAGTCTAGAGTAGAGTAGTCTTAAATCTAGGTCTAGAATACTCTAGAATCTTCTAGATCTAGTCAATCACCGACTCTAATGATCTAATCAGACTAAATTGACTAATCTAATCTGATCTTGTCTAGTCAGTCTAGTGACTCTAGTCTAGATCTAGTCTCTAGTCTAGCCAGTCGATTGGCCAATTCCCTGCTTAGACCTAGGCTGGCTAGACCTAGATCTATTATATAATTAGTAAATTACACTATGACTATTATATTACCATTATTGTATTATACTAGAATCTAGTATTGCCTATTGGTAATTAGATCTACTATTTTAGTATTTATTAATTATTAGTCTAGATTATAGAAATACATTTCAATGAATTTCGTTGTTACTGACTCAACACTGATTGTAACATTTTGATGCAGTCAATCTAATGACTAATCATATGATCTATAATAACCTAGAATAGTGTAACATAATAGTATTATATGTACATTTGCACACTAGCGCGTCAGTACAAGCAAGCTTCTCATTATGGACTGTGAGTATGACAACCCAGACGATATGCTTATTGATTTGATTATTGGTGGAGTCATGCACCAAAAGGTACAATTAAGACTACTTGATCAGGGACAGAAGTTGACCCTTAGCAAGGCTATAGAAATTGGACAACAATACGAGATGTCGCAAAGCCAAGTGAAAATGTTTAGGGTCCAAGAAGTTCTAACAATCAAGAGACAGTCACACAATGTACTCAAGCAGAAGTCTAAAGACAACTCAGATAAATTATGTAGTAAATGCGGCAAGAACCACGAAAAGGGAAAATGTCCAGCAATAGGAACCACATGCAATTTCAGCAAAAAGAAAAACCACTGGTTTCAAATGTGCAGAGAAAGACGCAACGTCAATCTAGTAGAAGATGACAGTCACAGTGATGAAAATATTATACCTATTAGTACTGCAAGTAGCCAGTATAAAAAGGGTAATATTGAGAATATCAATGTCGTTGAAGACAAGTGGACTGTAAAACTAGTCGTGCATGGCAGACATTAATTTTTCGTATCGACACTGGTGCAAGATGTAACATTCTTGTCAAGTCAGAGTTTGAAAAGCTCAAAGACAAAGTAAAACTTGCTTATTCAGCAAAGTCGCTCAAGTCTTACTCTAATCATGTTATTAAGACTTTAGGAGCAGTAGTGCTACCTTTGAAAAATAATATCCAAGAGGTGAAAGCAAGGTTTGAGGTAGTAGACTTTAGTCAAGAGAACATTTTGAGTGGTGACACAGCAGAATGTTTAGGACTACTACAACGGATTGACAGCATAGAATCCAAGGCAGAAGACGAGTTACAAAGAGAGTTTCCTGAAATGCTGAAAACAACTGGAACACTGCCAGGAGAATACAAGATTCAGTTACAGGAAAATGCTAAAGGAGTTATTCATCCACCACGTCGCTTAGCAGCATCTCTACGCAATAAAGTTGAGGAATGACAAAGTGAGAATATGTATTGATCCAAAAGATCTCAATAAAGCAATCAGACGGGAACATCACCCGATGAAAACTATTGAAGATGTGATCACTAATATTCCAGATTCGAAGATATTCTCAGTTCTCGATGCCAAGTCAGGGTTTATGCAAATAAAGCTTGAAAGAGAATCTTCATTTCTCACAACTTTCAACACACCTCTGGGAAGATATAGATGGTTACGATTACCTTTTGGTATTAAATCAGCACCAGAAATTTACCAAAGAATTATGGATGAAATGCTTCAAGGAATTGAAGGAGCATATGTCATCATAGACGACATTCTAGTAGCTGGTAGAGATGTTGAGCATCATGATCACATTTTGAAACAAGTCATGCAAAGAGCAACGAAGTACAATCTAAAGCTGAACTATGACAAGTGCAAGATAAGGCAAAACAGAGTACCTTATATGGGCCATATCTTGTCAGAGAAAGGTTTATAACCAGATCCAGCAAAGATAAAGGCAATTATTGACATGCCAGCTCCTCAAGACAAAGATGGAATCAGAAGATTTCTAGGTTTAATTCAGTACCTAGCAAAATTTATTCCTAATCTAAGTCAAGCAGATGCTCCAATACGAAAGCTTCTAAAAGATGATATAGAATTTCAATGGAATCATGAACAAAACAAGAGTTTCAAAGAATTGAAACATCTTTGTACAAACCCTCCAGTTTTAGCATATTATGATGTCAACAAGAACGTAGAGATAGAATGTGATGCAAGTAAAGATGGACTGGGAGCAGTATTACTCCAGGAAGGTCGTATAATTGCATACGCATCAAGAGCTCTCACAGATACAGAAACAAGATTTGCTCAAATTGAGAAGGAAATGCTCTCAATTGTGTATAGTACAAGCAAATTTCACTGCTACATATTTGGTAAAGAAGTAACAGTTTATAATGATCACAAACCTCTGGAGCAAATCTTCAAGAAACCTCTATTGTCAGCACCAATGAGAATACAGAAGATGCTAATAAGACTGCAGTGGTATGATCTGAAAGTCTGTAACAGAAAAGGCAAGGAAATGTTTATCTCTGATACACTTTCTCGTGCACATCTACCAAATACTGATACACAGACATGTGAATTTACAGATGATTCAGTGCATATGATCTCTGTAAGTGATTCGAAATACAGTGAAATTAAAGACTGTACAAGCAAGGAACTTTCAATGCTTCTGGAAGTAATTATGACTGGTTGGCCAGACACAAGAAGCGAGACTCCAATTGAAGTCAGGCCATATTGGGATTCAAGAGACCAGTTATCAACTTCGGATGGTATTATATACAAAGGTCTGAGAATAGTCATGCCACCAAGCTTACGTAAATACATGCTAAATCTGATTCACAAGTCTCACTTAGGAATAGTCAAGTGTAAGCAGCGAGCCAGAGAAGTCATGTATTGGCCAGGCATGAATGCAGACATTGAAGTGACAGTTAGGGATTGTAGCAGGTGTGCTGAACATCAGAATCAAAATGTGTCAGAACCGCTAATACCTACTAAGACACCAGATCTCAAGGTGGTGAAGAAACACTTTGACTCAAAGAAACAGTCTCAGAAACATTATTATGATAAGAGGAAAGTAGTTAAGAGTCATAATCCACTACAAAACGGAACGGCAGTCAGAATGCAACTTAATTCTAAGTGGAAACCAGGAACAGTAGTTTTGAAGCATTCTAAGCCTAGATCATATAATGTCAAAAGTGGAAATAAGGTCTACAGAAGAAACAGAAAACACATCAGAAAGTCTTCTGAGAAAGCAAACAGATTTGACAACAATTATGACTTTCCAGATGACATCTCAGAACAACCAGAACCACTAGATCTAGAGAGTCCAAGATTACAAACTACACTAGATTTTGAGCCGCCACTACACACTGCTTCTTCTAACACCGCTAGACCACATGAACCTTACGTAACACGCTCAGGCAGAATAGTTAACAAACCCAAGAGACTTGATTTGTGATGAACTGAATTAACTTTTTAGTTGACTAGTTTGTTAGTTATTCTGATAAATAGATTTTCTGAATTAAAGAAGAGAGATGTAACATAATAGTATTATATGTACATTTGCACACTAGCGCGTCAGTGCAACACCGCTTGTGTTTACGTAATAAATGGAGTTCCTAATATGTCTTCCCTCTTAAACACTAGTTTGTTATTTGTGTAATACAAATATTCTACAAATAGAACTTTAGATGTAGTACAACTAGTACTATATCTACTACAAGACAATCTAACTAATAAACTAGAGCCCTTTCATGGCTCCTGGCCTATCAAACTTATACAGTTTTATACAGCCCTATCATAACTCCAGGCACATCTAATACAGCCCTATCATGGCTCGAATTGTGGCCAATCTAACTGTATTAGTGTTATTTAATTAATACAGCTCTATTTTCACTCCAGGCCTGTTTAACTAATACAGCACTTTTCATGGGCTTATTTATATAATAATTTGGCTCCAGGCCTATCTACCTAATACAACACTATTTCAGCTACACGCCTATCAAAGCTCCAGGTTTATCTGCTGGTCATATTTAAATCTCAAATAAGTTAAATATGGGAGAGCAATGGAATGGAGTAGCACAGTTATTCTCTCTCTCTCTCTCTCTCTCTCTCTCTCTCTCTCTCTCTCTCTCTCTCTCTATATATATATATATATATATATATATATATATATATATATATATATATATATATCTTCCCTATAACATGCACATACGCCTACACAGTAAACTGACTTTTGACCAGACTTTAGAAAACATTTTAAGTTCATTGATAACATGTGGAGCAGCTGTTCAACTATTCAAAGTCACAAGGATAGATATTAACGAGTGGCAGATGCATTTTCTTTTTGGTTCTAATAAGAAGGTCGCTGCAGTGTCTTTCATTTATCAGATGTCTTTGTAAAGATAATTCTGTTTCAAATGAAAATTAGGAAAGCTGTGTAAAAACAAAACCATTGTATTGTTAAATAAAAAGATTTACTACTACATATAGGAAACCCTTAATGTAAAAAGGGTAATTTATAAAATGAATGTCTGCATATGACTGTTAAGAATCTAAGCACTTCACTGTTAGGTGCACTGTCCCAATGTTTCCCTTGTTTATTTAAATAATAATAATAATTGTAAGCCCTAATATTTTTTACATTAAGTTTTTAAGTTTTATATATATCTAGGTTTAGCACCAAGTCATTGCTTGCATTTATTGAAATCATTATATTAGACATGCATATTGCAAATATTGCTGTAGTTTATAAGATTTTAAACACACAAAAAAACAAGATTAAATAAAAAAATATATATATATTTGCAATAAAACAATAAAAAACTTTTAGAATTGTGTATTAATTATTCCTTTGGTTGTGTGTGCTACCAGGTTCCATTCATGAACTTGGAACCAGAGGATGTGACCTCCACCACTATGAAATACCTGAAGACGGTTCAGATGCTAGAGAAAGGTCTACCACCCAATGATGTGGTCAGCATGTTGAAGAAGAAAGTTGAACTTATGAAACAGAGAGTAGGTGTTTGTTTTCTGTTTATTAGAGGCGTAATTCCTCAATTAGGTTTGCTTCATTTAGATTTTTTAATTAACACATACAATATTTTTGTCATGATACATTTAGATGTGAAGTTTTTAGCTCTGTTACACTAGATTTCGAGTATACGTTTGGATGTTTCCTTTGTTGTTGAGATTTTCAATGGTTTCATTGTCATGGCATGTTATTGGGTTTGGTAGGCCTTGGTGGCACCCATCTCTTCTCCCAAAACCAATTATTTCTTGAGGCTTTCTCCAGACAATGGAAAGTATTACATGACTAATCCACTCATCCCTTGTTTAAGGTTGATGCTGGTTTTGATCTCCCCTTGGTATTTGATTTTCCTTTAGCCTGCCATATTTGGGGGGCATTCTTCTACTAGAAAAAAATTTCAGTAATGCCATATGAAGTTCGTAAATAGTTCAGAATACTTACACAATTCGGGAAAAGAGAGGTGCAGGAGGAAGCGTCTTAATATCTATTGCAGACATAATTAAATAATTACATTCTACCCATACCCATGTGTCAATCTAGTCATGTAGACCAATACCCATGTGTCAATCTAGTCATGTAGACCAATACCCATGTGTCAATCTAGTCATGTAGACCAATACCCATGTGTCAATCTAGTCATGTAGACCAATACCCATGTGTCAATCTAGTCATGTAGACCAATACCCATGTGTCAATCTAGTCATGTAGACCAATACCCATGTGTCAATCTAGTCATGTAGACCTACATTTAGGAAGTTGTAGGACACATTCAAGCAGTCTTATAAATTTCACACATATTTGAGTTATTTAATTGGTCTATTAAAATTAAACATTGAAAATATAAAGTAAACAGTTGACTAAATGTGAATAGTTTAATATTAAGAAAGGGCGGAAGTTGATAGAACATATAGAATCAGAGAGTGATTGCAGGCTAGTGTAAGGTACAAAACAATAAAGTTCAATGAAATTTAAATGCAAATTTCTTTTTGATAAGACTTCCAAAATTTGAACAGCACAATTAAAATTTAAAGTTTTTTTTTCTTCTCATTACAAAAGTGGTGTGTTAACTAGACTGCTGGTAAATTGTACAATTCTTGAATTCATTTTATTCTTACTCTTGACAAATGGTCGAGCAAAAACTTTTGTTATTGCATGTACTCACAGCATCAGGTAGTAACTGACATGAGAAACCCACATCTTAAAAAACTTTTGTTATTGCATGTACTCACAGCATCAGGTAGTAACTGACATGAGAAACCCACATCTTAAAAAAGTTTTTGTTATTGCATGTACTCACAGCTTCAGGTAATAACTGACATGAGAAACCCACATCTTAAAAAAAGGCACTGGGACTTGATCCAGGAAGCATTGAATTATAAATTTATCAAAGATGAGCCTCTAACACTTGGCCTGTTGATTGAGATTGATGCATTTGACAAGTCTGAAGAAATGATGGAGATAGCTGGCATGGCGTCCTCACAGGAAGCTCTGGAAGCCATTCTAAAAAAAGTAATTTAACACTAGTATTATAGATCTACCATTTTTGGTCATTTTTATTTAGACAATTCATTATTAAGATGAAAATTATCTTAGATTTTTAAGTGTTTTACATTTAGTCCAAATTCTAATCATGATTGTTGACTACTTCATAATTCTTATAGTAGGCTAATGAATGCATCATGATACTATTTTTAAAGCACCTTTGACAACCTTATTTTAACCACCCTTATTGACTTTTTTAAAAACCAACTTTGGTGACTTCATATACACCTTTTGGAGACCTTACTTTAGCAAGCACACTCTATGTTAAAGTTAGTGACTATGGTATTGATTAGTGTCACATTATTGTTTTATAGCTATCGTGACATGCACTAGTCAGGAATCACGTAATACAATGATTTATAGTGTTTATTATTTTTCACGTGGGAAACAAGGGTCCACAGTTGAATGGTGGGTAATAAGTCTCGTTCTGAGAGTTGACCACATGGTCAGAAATCAGTAGACGCCATGGACATAGTAGAAGATAGATGTTATAAGTATTTGAGGAATTCTCTTGGACTACATTATCAGTTTATGTGAAATATTACATGTGATTTCTTGATGGCTGAAATTTCCAGTATATTATGAACTGTTGTTTTATTTTAATAAATGTATATCTGTTAAGTCGACTTGAATCAGTGAATTTTAATACATGTTGTGTTGTGCTAATTTAAGTAGACATATCAGACGACATGTAGAATAATACATTGAAAAAGATAAATTTACAATAAGTAATTCATTGTTTTGGTAAATTCCATTTAAAACAATAGGAAACTTATGTCTCAATATCTTGTTCAGGTGGTGGATGCCTGGAAGCATGTGGAGTTCCCTGTACTGCCTTACAAAGATCAGAAAGATATCTATATAATTGGGAGCACAGATGAGATTCAACAACTGTTAGATGATAGTAACATTAACATCCAGACCATTCAGTCATCAAGACATGTAGGTCCCATTAAAACCAAAGTGGAAGAATGGGCAGCTAGTCTCAGTTTATTTAATAAGACTTTGGTAAGTAGTTAGAAGTTAATTCGTAATGAAGTATTACAAGTTTAGAAAGTCTTACAGTTTGTTGTTTCTCCCAAGGGTTCCTCCATCCGATGTTAAATATATATTTTATTAAGTTTCCTGCCCTGTATTAACAATGTTTGTTGCCTCTGTATATTTTTGGTTTTCCAGTTGATATTCAGAGGCCATGGTGGCTGATTGGTGAAACACTTGGCTTCTAAACCAAGAGGTCTCTGGTTCAAATCTTGGTGAAGACTGGGAATTTGAATTATGTATGATGCACCAGAGTCCACCCAACTCTAACTCATTCGTTGAGAAATGTAAAGAGAGTTGTTAGTTGTGCTGGTGACATGACACCCTCATTAAGTACTGAACAGAGAAACTGATGAACTTTATATCATCTGCTCTATAGATTGCAAGATCTGAAAGATCAATGTGTACACTTCCGTTAATCTAACTCAATGTTTTCCAAACTTTTTCATAAATGGACACTTTTACATTCTGAGTATTTAGAGGAACACTTTGCTTATTTTTTAAGAGAGGTTAGAGTTAGGCCTACTAGTTAATTATTCCAGTAGTTCATGGAACACCTATAAAGACCTCGTAGAACACAGTTGGGAAACACTGATATAACTCATCAATCCCGTCCTTTTTTTTTTTTGAATTGCTTTCCAACTATGTTATTGTTATTTTTATACCTTCTTACATACAATTTATATCCTGTTTATTTTCTTTAAAATATTAAGGTCCTATTTTTTTTCAATTGCTTTTCGTCTATTTCAACACCTCTTACCTCCGTTAGAGAGGCGTGTGCTGATGTTTGGGCAGCCCAGCACTCGCAAATTTACCGCCCAGGCTTTCCCCCAGCAATGGAGAGGTCACTCCATCTCTGACAGTAATGTCTTTGAAAAAAGTCAAGGATTGGCCTCTTTAGTCACACAAGAAGATGCGAATGGAAAAGATCGTTTCTCGAGACATAAAATGCCACAGACCTCCATTACAGTTTAAATCCATTTAAACTGTCTTTTATTCTATCAAACTTTTTGCTACCCCATTTTATCCCAATTCATTATACTACTATCCTAGATCCTTGTTCCATGGATTGCAGTTTCTTTCCCCTGTCTTTAATTGTGCCATCTCATTATGAAATAGATTTATTTTCCAGGAATCATGGATCAACTGTCAGAGGACATGGCTATATTTAGAATCAATTTTTAGTGCCCCTGATATTCAGAGGCAGCTTCCAGTGGAGGCCAAACTGTTTGTTGAAGTTGACAGATCTTACAAGGAAATTATGAGGAGAGTAAAGAAAACTCCTCTAGCTATACGTAATGGAACACAGCCAGGTTTGTTTTCAGTTCAATTTGTACTTCTTAGCCCTACACAATAAATATTTATTTCATTGATATAATCAAAGCTATGGTAATATTTACATTGTATATATATATATTACTGATTATGATTATAACTCTTAATCTTCAAGTTCATTAGTGTAGTGCAACCATTTAAATTGTAGAGCAAGTATCAAAATGTAGGAACAGGGTTTGAGAAATGTTTGTTTGTTTGTCTGTTGTCTGATTCTATTGAAGGTGTCAAAATGTCATTACATTTTTTTTTTTTTTTCTATTTCAGTAACTTTAGGAAGTATTTGAACAAAACATTAACAAATATTGAAATGAAACATTTCTGCATTAAAAGTAATGACATCTTTACAGGTCTCTGGGAAACATTTGAATATAACAATGAATTATTGGATACAATTCTGAAATGTCTTGAAGCCTACCTGGAAACAAAGCGTGTTACATTTCCAAGGCAAGATTTAAGCTTAGCTATAGACAGAAATTATTGTTAAGCTTTAGTTTAGATTACATGCACTAATATTATCAATGACTTGGTTAATGCTCTAATTAACATAACCTAAGCTAACATGAATGATTAAGTTAACACATAGGTACAAACTGTACACTAAAATCTTTATTTAAAGAAATGTCTCTTCTTTATGTCAAGAAATTTTCTTCAAAAAAACAATTACTTAGCTTAAGATTTATTTTAGAGTATTCACAAGCAATTTAAATTTTGAATCTTTTTTCCCAAATAGAATGCTTCCTTTGCTTTATAATTTAAATAATTTTTTGGTCCAATTTTCTCATTTAAACAAACTTTTTAAAATGCAGAATATAAAAAACAACAACTTTGGGAGCTTTGAGTTACCTATAGATGTAATAGCTAAGAAAGTGAGCTAGTGTTTTTTTTAGAAGAGATTAGATTGTATTTTTGTCCATATAATATTTGTAGACGGCATAAATTTCTGTCTCTTCTAAGGTTCTACTTTCTCTCCAATGATGAACTACTTGAAATACTTGCACAGACTCAAAACCCATTTGCTGTGCTACCACATTTACGTAAATGTTTTGATGCTATACACAGACTAGAGTTTGCTGTGGTTGAGGGACTTCCACCTGGTATATTTATAGTAGCTTAATAGTGTCTTCATATTTTCCAACTTGAAAAAGCTTGAAAAAAATACAAGTAAGTTATTAAATTTATTTTTTAATTGCAGAGGAGGAGATTCAATTTACAAATGACATATTAAGCATGATATCACCAGAAGGAGAGAAAACTGGATTGGGCAAAGTAAGTAGCTTCTTTTTTTTTTGTTTAGGATTTTATGGCTTAGGAATTACACATACTTTTTATTAAAACATAGATCTGTTACAGAAACTGATTAGCTTTATATTTAATAATGTGGCCAAAGACAGGTGCAGAAGACAAAAAGAAAACTTAAATAAACCCAGGCTTTGTCTGCATTAGATTTGGCAAAATATGCAGGTCAATATTGGGTTTGCAAAGTCATGAGAACCACTGTGTTCACCCTGAATCTTCAGAATCAAAGACATTGCCATTAAATACATTTTATTATGGACTCTGTAAAGAACTACTTAACAAAAAATTGAGAGTTATGTTTTGTCATTGTAAAATGTAATGTGATTGTGACCTTAAACATTATATTTTCTTTCTACTAAATGCAACTATAAGCCTACTAATATTGGTATTAGGGACAATAACAATGAGAATAAATTGAGGTTGTGGCTTCAAAATCAAACTTTGTCAATGACTCAACAAAGCAGAGTCTAACGAAAAGAAGAAATGTTTACCCCAAATTATGGAAATGGTCTACATTATGAAACAAATCTTTTTTTTTTTTACCTACAATTCATTTTTTTTTTATAGGGCTTGAAGGCAAGAGGTAATGTCGAAGATTGGCTTGGAAAAGTGGAAGAAGCCATGTTTGCCAGCATACGACGATTGTGCAAAAAGTCAATCATAGACTATGAGACAATGTCATTTCTTTCTTGGATTATGTCTAATGCTTCACAAGTAAGTAAATAACTTTTGTATGTCATTTTATTTGGTGTTAGCTTGAGAAAAGTATTAGAATTTCTCCATTCAATTAGTTTGAATGCAGAAATGATGGGTACTATTACTATTCTTTTGAAAACAATTTTTTTTATTAAGTCTATATAATAGAATGCCCTTTTTTTAATCTATGCTATAAAATAAGATATTTTTTAGGTTTCACAGCTTTGTCTAGTTTATCAAGAGAAGTTCAACATTTTTTAACTTGACAGTTAGTTACACTACCATTAAAGACACCTTTGTTCTGTCTCTGCCATGCTGCAGGAATTTAAGTTTAGGCTTTAACTAATAATCTTCATTTTGGAAAAAATGTCTGATACATTTATAACAAATCAAAAGCAGTTGGACAAAATTGGTGTGATGTTTGGCTGAGAGGCCAAAACCACTGAGCTATGGCTTGGCCACCAATCAATGGGGACTCAAGTTTGAATCTGGACTTATGCAGAGCTATGTTTGCTGAGTGCATAAAAGCAGGAGGGAAACTTGTTTCTATGCCCCCCCCCTCTCCACTGGTCCACAAAAGAGATTGGACCATAGTACATTGAGCATGCAATAAACATGAAAGCAATAACAAAAAGTATTGATTCTCAGAAAAATCTTTGACATAAAGGACAAATTATAAACTAGGAGGGCTAATTATAAATTAATAGGACACTAGATGTTGGTACATTAAATAATAGAGTACAAAGACACATAATTAACTATTTGGACAAATAATCGACTGTTAGAACAAATTTAATTTGTGAAATTATAAACACGTAGAAGAATATAGGTACTAGCAATTCAAATTATAGAAAAGCAGAATAAATGTTTCATTATTTGGACAAGCTATTAGGTGACTGGGCTAAGTTATAAGTTATTAGGACAAGCTATTAGGTGACTGGGCTAAGTTATAAGTTATTAGGACAAGCTATTAGATGACTGGGCTAAGTTATAAGTTATTAGGACGAGCTATTAGTTGACTGTGCTAAGTTATAAGTTATTAGGACAAGCTATTAGGCGACTGGGCTAAGTTATAAGACTGTCAAGAAAAGAACAAACAAAGACAAGTAAGATAATTAATCTCATATTGACCTCAGACTTTTGTATATAACAGAGCTAACCCATTTTAGTATTGCTCTTAATTGAATATCAAATTTGTATTTAGGTTGTTCTAACTATATGTCAAATGATGTGGACCCGTGATGTCACAGCTATTCTTAGAGACTCTCGAACAGTAATCAGGGGAATGAGGGACTTTGAACAAAGAAGCTTTACAGTAAAAAATTTTTATTTGATTTTATATTTCACAAAACTTATCTTTTCTACCATTATGTATCAGCACTTAAAATGTATCAGTAATTTCAAAGTGACTTTCTATCAATCTATCAACAGGAGTTAAATCTTCTAGCTGGGGCAGTGAGAGGAGAACTTCCTAAACTGGCTCGAGCTACACTCTGCGCTCTTATTACAATCAATGTTCATGCACGGGACATAATTTCAGAAATGGTGAAAAAACAGGTCAGACATTTTAGACATTAAACTTTTTAATCTTCCTAATATAATTAAATTCCATTTGATGGCTTAATCACATTGTTTGACATCATTCATAAATGCATATTGCTTCATTCAACAAAGACCAAGAACAATTCTTAAAAGATGACTGGTGAAATGTGCATTAATGCGCTGCTTCACATGCAGCCCTGAGATGACCAAAAGCTTAAAAATCTTGTTAAAAATAGTATGCCTGTGAATAAATCAAAGCTTTACAAATTTAATCAGTCAAATGGAATTTTGAAATGGTAATCCATTGTAAAAATGACAAAATCATGAATGTCCCAAATGTGGTTAATTATAATTATAATAATAATAATAATAATCTTTATTATCCGTATGGAAATTTGTCTTACAATTTGTGCATTACACCAAACAAAAAACATTATAACTATAAGAAACCAAAATGTACATTCACACCAGACTCACTCATAATTTACATGTGACAAAGTTTATACCAGATTGTTCTTATTTAATGATTTGATTGCCAGCACTCAAGACTTAATAGTAAAAAAAAACAACATCATTTAAATAAATACAAAATCTTCTATTTAAAAAGAAAGAAAAGAAAAATCACAAGTTACAGTTTCATTCTTTCTCTTTTACAAACTGTGTTTTGGGGAAAAAAAATTGTTTTTAAAAAGAAAGAATAGTTTTGGTTATGGTGTAACTATAGGACTCATTTTAGTCATTTTAGGTCCATGTCATTATCATCTGAATGTAAATAAAAAATCTTTCTGGGTTCAGTATAATGCTAGGAACAAAAAACAAAAATATTTTTCTCTCTGTATGTGAATAGAAACATTGCTTGTGCATTGGAAACATTTACAACCTACAGGAGATATATCTTATAAATATGTCTAGTTGTAAGTTGTAGCTGCTGGCAGTTTTAAAATCTCTTTAGCCAAGTTTTTTTGGTGTGGCATTTCTTTTGATCTACTAAGTCTTTGCGAATTCAGTCTTCGTCTTATTCCATTTCAATCTCCTTGGGATTCTTTCATTTGTTTGTTAAATGAAGAAACAACAAAACTTGTGTTAACAGGTATCAGAACTTTTAAGTTTTGACTGGCAAAAACAACTCAGATATTATTGGAATATGGAAGTGGACAACTGTGTTGTCTGAATGTCAATAGCTGTCTACACCTATGGCTATGAGTACCTTGGAGCCTGTCCTAGATTAGTGATTACACCTCTGACTGTAAGTTTATTGATATGGCTTTATTCGGGAAGTGGGGCTATCTACGAAGATCTGATTTATGAACATGCACTGTTTACATTAGATTTTTACCAAATATTTAAATTTTTACTACCTTTACTATTTTAACTGTGAATAGACCTTGATTTTAATGATATGACTGTATAGAATCTGGCCCTTGTTGTTTAGAGAGAGAGTAGTCCTTAAGGGACTGCAGGCACGACATGGCCTAAATTGTGCCGATGTGCCTCAAATCAAAAATCAAATCAAATCGTTGGACTATTTATATTTTTCAAAGTGACAGGCATATTTGTTTGATCAATTGATAGGATAAAACATTTGAATTAATGTCAGGATAAAACATTTGAATAATATGACATGACCTGACTAATTTTCAGAACATGCCTAGCTGACTATTTGAGGATTCAAGTGGATATTTCTATTGAATTAAAAAAATAAAATAATTGAATAACTAAGTTGACATATCCATTTCATCAATGATTATTAACTGGGCAAACATGTTTAACAAATTTACTGAACACAACAGAATTAATTGCCAATAAATTCTTTAGTTTTAAATAAACTTAATAGCAATGCTTTTAGTTTTAAAAAATACAGCTACCACTTTTGTGTAGATCCCTACTTTTTAATTGTAAATTCTCAGTACTAGCCTGAAGATTTTATGATGAACATATTAGTACCTTATTCGTTAGTAATCTAGTAGAATGGGAGCTCAAAGTCTGTAAGTGATGCCAGATGTTACTTTTTGACAAATAGTTATAAGCACAATCAAAGCACAATCATATAGACATTGACAAAATTCTTTCTTCCTCCTAGAAGGATAAGTTTCATCTTTCTGGTTTATGCATTAAAACAGCAACCATCTTTATCTTTAGTTTTCTATACATGCCACATTGCTCATTCATAGGACAGATGCTATCTCAGCCTTATGGGAGCCCTACAACTTGATCTAGGTGGAGCACCTGCAGGTCCAGCTGGTACTGGAAAGACTGAAACAACTAAAGATTTGGCTAAAGCTTTGGCTATATGGTGTGTAGTGTTTAATTGTTCAGACAGCTTGGATTATAAGGTGATTAGGACCTTAAATATAATTATGTTTCTTTTATAAAGACTTTATTTGAATTAGTGAAAATTGAATATTTAGTTCAAATTGTTCATTGACTTAAAAGAGACACCATGGCTGAGGGGCAGACAAACCATAGCTAAATGGTATAGAGAGGCTTACTTTCATTGAAAAACACCATGGCTAATGGCTTACATATAGACATGTTGTGACTGATGAGACTGGGTGACATAAACACTACAGAACTGAATGACATAAGACTCCACAAGGCTCAGTGACTTAGATAATTATATTAACACAATATATTTTAAGATTCTATACCAGAAATAAATTAATCCTCTCTTGATTTATATATATTTTTTTTTTATTTTTTTTTGTGTGTGTGTTTTTATTGGCGATGCTCTAGTGTTCTAAACTTCATGTAATCCATAATATGCTATTGGAAGGGAAGACTGCTTCCATTTTCATTAGACTAGGCTCACAAGTCTGATAAAACTAAAACTCACCCCAAAAAGATGCAAGTCTACAATACATGCATTCTGAGTACAAAACATGGTCAATGTATGTGAAACAAGTCCCCACCTCTGCCAAGTGGATATGATCAAAAGAAAAAAAAAAACAACCTTTGTGGTGATCAATATTTTTAAATAGAAAATAGTTGCTTTACTATCTTGATGATAAATGTGTGATCATCATTTACAAATGAAGCTTTCAGAATGCATCGAATCATATGAATAGAAGAGTATATAAATGCTTGGGAAGACATGGACATAGATCTAGACTTCACCATGTGTAGAGAAGTGGTAGAGAGACACTCTATAAACAGCCATGTAGCAGCAATGATGTTGCAATTATCTCAGCTGACCAACCAAGCTAAATGGAAAAGACTGGAACTACCAGAATGAATGGGAAAATGCCTATCAAAAATAGGGCTCTATAGCCCCAACAAGGAAGGCTCTATGTGATAGCCATAGTCATCTTAGGACAGAGGTCTATCAGTGATGATAATAATTATTCTATGGTTTGACTCCTTCAGCTATATTAATGTTAATTACATTTTTATTGAGCAATTATTAGATGTTAAAATTTTATGTTATTTTAACATAACTGATAGTTTCAATTTCCATTGTATTCTTCCAGATGATGGGAGGATTCTTCTCTGGACTAGCACAGTCAGGGGCCTGGTGCTGTTTTGATGAGTTCAACCGAATCAATATTGAAGTTTTATCAGTTATTGCTCAACAACTTATTACTATCAGAAATGCCAAAGTAGCTAAGGTAGGATTCAAAAGTAGCTAAGGCAGGATTCAAAAGTAACATAGGCATGAAGCTAAAGCAGCAAATATGAAGCATGTCTTACCACCAATGAAAGTGTCGATTAAAAAGTGTAGCCTGAAAATAAATAAAATAATGACTAATCAAGATAAAGTGACTTTTATCAAAATGTAATTACTTTAATATGGTTATCATAATATAGGATAAACTGTTATAAAAACAAAAATAATTATTTGCAAAAGAATCTAATGAGAAAATAATATTTTCATATTGAACATTGTGCATGAAAGTAAATACTTGGGTTCTAGGTTTCTGAATGAAGATTTCTTGTGTTTTTATTAGGTCTAACGACCCAGATGAAAGTTTACCTTTATTAGATTATACTTCGGCATGAAACTCAAGACATACATGTTTTTTTGTTGTTTGTTTTTGTCGTAAAACTCAAGGACTACATGTTTTGTTTGTTTTTTTTGACATGAATTTCAAGACCTACATGCTTGTCTCTAGTGTTTCAATCTAGTCCTTTATTGATCTCCATTATTGCCTGCTAAACGAAGAGTGTTTTTTTTAAAATATTATATGGAAAGGGAGTTAAACAATCAATGTAATTAATCAGACTAAAACATTGTTCTCTTGAAAAAGTGGCGTACATCGTTAGGCTTAGTTTTTTTGGCAGTATTATTTATGAAAAGTGTTGCAGACTAAGAAATAAATAACTTCAGTTGTACAAGGCACAGTAAATAAAGACACCATATTAACTCCAATAAGTCCTTCATTATAAAATACAAAGATCAGTGTGAGAAAATGTACCTCATTCCTATAATTTTATTCAACTTATTCTGCTCCTCACAAGTCTATAGACTTCTCTAAGTTGTAGATTTTGAATAATGGGATTGGAGTTTTTATACTAAATACTACTGCAAACTTTCCATATTATAATCAGTAGATACAAGTGTGTATGTAAATGTGAATAAATCAGCCACTCTGGTTTAAAAAGCGAAACAAAATCAATCTTTCAAAGAGTTATCAGAATAACACACCAATATTTCATCAGAATAACACAGCAATATTTCATCAGAATAACACACCAATATTTCATCAGAATAACACACCAATATTTCATCAGAATAACACACCAATATTTCATCAAATGAACACACCAATATTTCATCAGAATAACACACCAATATTTCATCAGAATAACACACCAATATTTCATCAGAATAACACACCAATATTTAATCAGAATAACACACCAATATTTCATCAAATGAACACACCAATATTTCATCAAATGAACACACCAATATTTCATCAAATGAACACACCAATATTTCATCAGAATAACACACCAATATTTCATCAGAATAACACACCAATATTTCATCAAATGAACACACCAATATTTCATCAGAATAACACACCAATATTTCATCAGAATAACACACCAATATTTCATCAGAATAACACACCAATATTTCATCAAATGAACACACCAATATTTCATCAGAATAACACACCAATATTTCATCAAATGAACACACCAATATTTCATCAGAATAACACACCAATATTTCATCAGAATAACACACCAATATTTCATCAGAATAACACACCAATATTTCATCAGAATAACACACCAATATTTCATCAGAATAACACACCAATATTTCATCAGAATAACACACCAATATTTCATCAGAATAACACACCAATATTTCATCAAATGAACACACCAATATTTCATCAGAATAACACACCAATATTTCATCATGGGCAGTGTTTTTGTTTTACTTATTTTTCCAAATTCTATGTGTCAAGCAGTTTCTTGTATTTTCTAATGTTGCAATTTAAAACTTTCATATATATATTTTTTTTTACACCACACCATATATTAATATATTCCTGAGATCGTCATAATCATTATTTCCAATTTAATGTTGACTATTCATTATCATTACCTCTGTTTTAGTGATGGTTTGAGAGGTGGGTGCGTTTATTCTAACTTTTAAAACCCCTAGATAGAAGCTTGGTAATTGCATGTAGTGCATGTATGTTTCCATGTAGGTTACGGTCAAAGGGATTCGGTAATGAAATTGGTTAACCTGATTGGTGCTAAAAACAATTTAAAAAATTGTCTCTCTCTTTAGATTACTAGACTGGTAAGAACAAAGTTTTCTATGTTGTCTCCCTCTATAGCTCAATAGGTTCATGTTTGAAGGGCGTGAGATCAAACTGGTTCATACATGTGCAGCCTTCATCACTATGAATCCTGGTTACGCTGGACGGACAGAATTTAATTTACAGGCTTTGTTTAGACCTATAGCAATGATGGTACCAGATTATGGTAAGAGGATGAAACATCTAGAAGGTCTTTTCCTTAGTAGTATTCAAAAGCCACAAGTACAACAATGGCTAAGTGTTTAGAAAAATCCCAAAAGGCCCAAATCTGCAAGTACATGTGATGCCTGTCATGGAGGCTTGAACAAACTGTTCATTGTGCAGAGCAGGCCATTGTCTTGTATTGTCTTGTACTTTGCATGGTTCGGGCCAAAGTTTGACTCCTACGGAGATTTATTTATGTATTTAATTTATAAGACAACAAAAATAGAACCTAAACTTATGAACCAGTTTAAAGTTGAGTGATCCTTTTGAATGTTTTATTACTTTTATCTCTGGTATCACATGCAATTTCTTTCTCAGCCTCTGTCATTTGAGATGGCTTGGATCTTATGCTAGATATGCTATATTGTCTCTCTATTCAACTTGGGCTAATTCTTTTCATCTCATTTCAGTATTGATACATTTTCTGCTGTAAGACCAATGAAGCTTTTTCCATTAAGGCCATCAGTGTTGATAAAAATGATATATAATAAACTTACAGATGAAGTTTATATGTAGTTTATTGTCACTCCGGTACAAAGTGACTCCTTGTAGATAAATTATTTCCAGTTGAAAAATCTGGCCATATTTTATTGCTTCTTTTGTTTTAGGTCTGATTGCTGAAGTTATCTTGTACTCAGAAGGATTTGAGTCCTCCAGAACATTAGCCAAGAAAATGGTTCAAATGTACAAACTGTGTAGTGAACAACTCTCGCAACAAGATCATTATGACTTTGGTAATAACCTTGACACATTATTATTATTATTATAGCTTTTATATAGCGCTACTTTCATGCTTATAGCATGCTCAGAGCGCTTTTGGTCCAATCTCATTTGTGGACCGGTGGGGGGAGGGGGTATCTAGGAGTTGGTTTTCCGTGCTGCCTTTAGGCGCTCAGTAAACACAACTCTGCCCGAGTCGGGTGTCGAACCTCGAGCCCCCTTCTAGGTAGCCAAGCCAAGCCAAGTTCAAGCGCACTTGGCCTCTTGACCACGCTTCCCACATTCTTAAATAAGTATTTCCTAGAAAAAAAGTACACACTCATAAATAATAATGTCCTAGAAAATAGTAGACACTCCTGAATAATTATATCCTAAAGCTAAAGACATGTACACACTCAAATAAAATGTGCTTATATGTTTCATTTAGGTAAAAAGCAAATTTATGATAATGTACACATTTTTGTTTTAGGTATGCGAGCTGTTAAATCTGTCCTGGTTATGGCTGGCAGTTTAAAAAGACAGAATCCTGACAAACCGGAAGATGTAGTTCTGATTCGAGCGCTTCGTGATAGCAATCTTCCAAAGTTTTTGTTCAATGATGCTAAACTGTTTCAAGTAACTCGGTTTTTACTTTTTCATTTATTATTATTATTAGTATAAGTATTACTATTATTTGTTTATGCTTTGAACTGTTATAAAAGACTAACAGCTAGCAGGAAATGAGAAGGCTGACACACTCGCCAAGAGTGGGAGAACAAACTCACAAGTAAACTCTGCACTCTATCCAGAAGAAATGAAGAAATTAATTGTAGATAAAATAAATGAGAAATGGACGAGCTCCCATCCAAATCACAAGAAAGATGACGCTTACTATAAGCTATCCCGACAAGACCAACGCCTAATCTTTCGACTCAGGACCGGACACAACAGAATGCGACAACACATGTTCCAGAAGCTCAAAATTGGAACCAGTGAAATCTGCCCATGTGGAGTATCACCAGAAAATGCCGACCACGTCCTCCAAAACTGCTCTCTCTACCAAGAGGCCCGTATAAGACATTGGCCCCAAATCACCCCAATAGAAAGAAAACTATATGGAGAGCTCCCTGATTTGGAAACCACTGCGCAGTTCATCTCATGTATTGGTCTAGTCATATGAACACTCCAACATAACAATGAGAACGATGAAGAAGAAGAAGAACTAACAGCTATATATATAAACTCTTCTAACAGATGTCAAAACAATAGAAAGATGAAGTAAAAACCACAGTGTTCAGCCCTGTAATAAATGTGAACCATTTGATGAAGTGATAAATCACTCTGTTGATTAATAAACCACTACATCTATTCATGTAGGCCCTACTTCTGATTATAAGCTTACTGAACCATACAATAGTAAAAACTGTAAATTATTATTGTGCCATAATCTAAATAATCACTCATATTGCATGTTAATAATGTGTATTTACTTACATGGAGCTTGAGCTTTTAATTAGTTTTTAGACAAACATATTGTTATCTATGAATTATCAATTCATTTGTGGAAAGTTTTTGTTATGGTTTTATCACAAGCATTAACCAGAATATTTCTTATAGATAAATCTAAATTTTTAAAAAATTATATTTTTGGGTGGAATAAAAAAAAAGTATTAAGAAATAGTTATGAAACTTGTTCACTGAGTGGTTTATAATGTTTTGCAGGCCATACTTTCAGACCTTTTTCCTGGTGTTAACATACCAGAACATGATTATGGCCAGCTGAAAGATGAGATCATGAACATCCAACTAGAAATGAAGCTCCAAGTGGTGGACACACAAGTTGTGAAAGTGATACAGTTCTTGGAGACTATGATTGTCAGACATGGTGTTATGTTAGTTGGACCAACTGTGGTGGAAAGACCACAATTTACAGGGTATTGTATTGCATTTGTAGCCATTCTAATTGTAGTGTATAGGTATGTAAATCTTAAACTTGTAAGTTTTCATTCACTCTGGGACTCACACAATTCTCTACAACTTTTTTACTTTTTAAAGTAATGACTTTATGTTCTTGCATTTGAAAAGTTTGAACCAGGGCCTAAAAAGCAGAGTTTAATAAGGAATCCATCAAAAGGACATGATCTGCTAAGCTAGCATTTAAAAAAAATATATAGTCATCTATCCACATTATGTCCTTTTGTTGTACAATGACCTTGTTTCTTAGGTCTATACATAGAAAGTTAACAACAATCAATAATTAAACACATTCAATATCAACTTTCTCTGTGGCACCAGTCAGACAAAGACCAGAAATAAAAAAAGGTTCCTCCCTTGGAATTATGTATAACAATTTGAACAAATTTAAACATATTTTAAAGACCATCTTTCACACTTAGAGCATTTATATATATATGTATATATATAGTTTGTCCATCGTGGTTTGATGATGACCACTTTTGTCATCCAGGGGGCTGAGGGCTTTGCACAGGGGTTTTGTGCCCCCTCATTTGGCTGGTGAGACCTATGTAATGTTTGGCCTTCTTCTTCTTCTTTGGATAGACTGTCATATGTAAAAAAATGCATATCTTGTTTCAGCTAATTTGGGACAGGTTCTGAGTTTTCTGAATTTTTTTCACAATTTCATGATGTAGGTGTAGGTTAAGACATCACTGATATTTTAAGGCAATAATGTCTTACAATGCATACAGCTGCTAAAGGGTTATCTGAAATTTTTTACTCAACCAAATAAAAAAATGATTAACTATTGCCAAATTTTCTTTGAAAATATTCTAACAGCATCATTAAAATGAAAAAAGAAAAAAAAGACAGTTATTTGGAAAGTAAAAAGAATCAATACAAATTTTGACACCTGGCAGGCTTTGTCATGCAGTTGTTTAAATCAGTGATGCCCAACCCAATTCGATCTGCGGGCCATTTTAATTTCCAACTCTAGTGTCGCGGGCCACATGATAGAAAAGATACAAAAAAGTAATGAAATTGACTTGTAACTCTTTTATTTGAGACCCGAGGATCTAGTACTTACACTGAATTATTGGGATATTTTTGAATTTTCTTTGTACGCTTCAGAAAATCGCGTTAAGTTCTGTTTATGTTTTGTTGTTATTGGTCTTTAATACAGCCACACTTTATAAGTCCATTATTAGTTCATATTACTTACTGAAAAAAATAATTTGTTAAAATTACACTGAGTCATATTTAGCCTACCTTTTTTTAGTGATATAAACTAAAACTCATTTAAACTTAAACTCATACAAACTGAAAGTCATATATACTTATCTTATTTCATTTATACCTATTTCAATACAAACAGTGGCCAACAATATAAGACTTATTTTTTCATGCACTTGAAACTTAAAATTGGTTACATTTAAATTAAGTGATTCACATTTCTGATAATGTGTGTTGATTTGTCTTATTTTGAAATGTAATTTTTGTATGTTGATGCAATTATGACATTTAAATGTTAAAACCAAAAAAAAAGGGAACCTATACACTAAGTTTGGTCAACCCCTTTATGTGTGAATTGTCCTAGAAATGTGAAAAAGTAGCAATTTGTTCACAATTTTTGCCCTAACATAAACATAACAATTCTATTTTTTAGGATGGGGGAAGTCAAAGTGTCCAATGTAATAGATTGTAATACATTGTAATAAATGCTATGCTTAAGAGTTACTAAGACATAAATGGCAACACATTTATTCATATTGAAAATCAAACAAAATTTTTTTTAAACTCTAATTATTTAACCAAAAAAAAATGTTGTGCAGTGTATATGATAATGGGTATTCACCTTTTTGAATTTCAAGATTATATCATTACACTGTTAAATGGATAGAGATGGAAGGTAGTGAATAATGTAATGATAGAAGCATGCAGATGCTATTAGCTAAGGTTGACCCATCAGGGTGCCAAGAAAGATTCCAGTGCTTTTTAAAAATGATGTTGCATTAAATACAAAGTATCTTAAAGAACTATATCCATACCAGTAAGAACAAATTAGTTTCAATGTAGACTTAAGAATTCTCAACATTTAGATCTGTACTCTTATTTTCCAGGTAGATATCAGCAAAATAAACTCATTTTGTAAGTTGCTTGAAGCCATTTTCTTCTACAAGCTTGGTCAATTTGACTGGTCACTAGAATCCTCCAAGATGTTTCGATTTCTGTGCCAGATCTTTGTGTTTTGTTACCTTTGGGCTCTTGGGGGTAACCTCAATGATGAGTACAGAGATGCTTTTGATGTGTTTATACGACAACAATTTGATGAAAATCAAGATGCCAAGGTAACTGAAACAATATTATGTGTTGATAGTTTCAATCAGATATTCTATTTATACATCATAGATAATTTAGTTCTGAACTGGCTCAGAGTTGATTTCATTGTTGGATAATATAACAACAAATTTGGACCTTAAAGAACTGGGTATATTTCTTCTACTCACTAAACCTATTGACTTTATTAAAAACTAGACCCATCTAGTAAAAGACTACATTGGTAGTGATAGTAGAAAACAATTAACAAAACATACACCAAGGAGTCTTCTTTATAAGCATAAAAAATAGTTTTTTTGATTGGATACAGAGACGTGAGTCTTGAGTGCATTTTGAATACTGATGCTTGCTTATAGCTTACTTCATTGAGTAATCTAGTAGCTGGAAAGAAGTCTAGATGTAGTGCATTCTAGATGCACTGCTGAAGTACTATTGAAATGACAACATGTTCTGTTTAAATATGATGTTATGTTGTCCTTAAAAAGAATACTGAAGTTATGGACATTGAAATTATTTGCAAGATGGAGTGTTTCTCTATTATTAATATAACCTTTCAGCTGCCAGGAACATATCCTTTATGGAGCTATTACATTGAGGTGGACTCAAAGAGAATGGATCTGTGGGAACGTCTTGTCTCATCCTTTCGATTTGACAAATCCATTTCATTTTTTAAAATGATGGTGCCCACTGTGGACACAGCACGTTATGGCTACTTCCTAGAGCGGTTACTTTCTGTTCAAAAACCAGTGCTCTTTACAGGAGGGACAGGCGTGGGCAAGGTAGTATGAAATTAGTTTACCAATTTACCTTCATTAAAGATATGATTATAAGATGTTGATTTAATGTTTTTGTTTAAACTATAACTAAAAAAAAAATGTTGCAACTTCTGAATATTTCTTGATTGGTTAATGTTTGTGTAATTGAAATAATTGACTGCATATCTGAAAGAATGAATATATTGTCTCCTTCAACTTGCTCTACTCTGTGATAGTAAGAGATTTACTTGATCGCATCTCTGAGAGAATGAACTACGTACCAGTTTACATTAACTTTTCTGCACAAACCAGCAGCGGAAGAACTCAAGAAATTATTGAAGGGAAGTTGGAGAAACGAAAGAAAAATGTTATTGGTAAATTTAGTTTTTTTTCTATAACTGTAACATTTTAACTTCTTATACAGTCTTATGTTTTAAACTAAATGTCTGATCTCAGTTTTATTTTGTTTTTTTTTTGTATGTCTTTTTGGTTAATATCCTGACTTATTAATTTCTTTATTTACTCTCTCAAGATATTTTTAGTACTAAAATTAATTTCAGTAATTATAAAATTAAATATCATTTTATGCTAAAAATTGATTACTTAAAATAAAATAATTTTCTATATTTTCAAAACCCTACCAATTGAGTCAAGGTTTGCAGGCTATATAGGCTACTGTTTTGATCTTATGTGCAAAAAGAATCGACAGGGGCTTATTGCAAAAAAAAAATTTACATGAAAAGCGCAAGTTGAGAAAGAGATCATGTTCTTCCTCAACTACTAACAAACATTTTGTGTTCAACTGCTAATATGCACTTCTCTAATGACCAACAAAAATCTTTTAAAAACTAACATATATGTCTTTAATGACTAACACACATATAGTTCTATAACATCTTCAATGTTTGAAACACATATAAAAAAAAGTTATGTTCACTTGATACGCTTTGCCAGCTATGCTTTAAGGATCTAGAGTGGTTCCCTGCCCCAAATGATTGTCTGGATGGGTTACATCTGTTTAACAAATGATGTCTGGATGGGTTACATCTGTTTAACAAATGATGTCTGGATGGGTTACATCTATGTATAAGTAACACACTTCACACATTGCAACAAATGCATTCAAACAATTAGTAGAACAAACAAAATAGGCTACATTTCTTTTTTTTTTCTTTTTTTTTAAAGTTACATGGATTGGGGTAACAAATCACCCACACACAAATCACCATAATTGGATCATGGTTGTGGCTAAAAGCAGTATGAAAAATAGACTTTGTCCTTTCAATATACCTGCTGGTGGTGAAAGAGTGGTTTTGGACAGTTCCAATAGCAGCTACAACAATTTTTTTTCCCTTTCAGCTTTGGCATTTCTTTTTATAATGCCCTGACCCAATGAACTCAGCAAGCTGATTTTTAGTCTATGCTTTGTGTAGTTTTAGTTATTTTTTTCTTGATTCTCTCAGGTCTACCTAGTAAACTCATGAAATGTTTCTGAGGCAGTGATCAGTTGCACCATTAAATGTTTTTTTTCAAGTTCTTTCAAGAAAACTTGTCAGGTCTTAATTTAACCTGCATTTCTTTTTTCTTGTTTGCTTTCCACACATCAACTGTAGTTTTGTTTTGTACATAACATTGTGCTATTAGGTAGTTCAGAGTAATGACAGCATAATGACATGGTATCTGCTTGTAGCCTAATTGTACTTTTAATATTTTCCACTTGCTTTATCATGATTGGGGGTCAACATGTCCTAGGGCAATTTTTAATACATTAAATTAACTAACTTTTTGATTGATTGAAATAAGAATAAGAACAATTTCAATGTTTAACTAATGCATGGTGACATTATAGCTTAAAACTGACCTAATGTTTCAGTAGTATTAATGTTTAATTACAAAATTTCGGAAAATTGAACTCCACTTTTAGAACAATTAAAAAAAACAATACAGTCCAATAGATGTAGGTGGGGAACAAAGAAGTGGCAGGGGCTATAATTGACCATCATTTATACATGTTTCTATAAGCATCTCAACTGTAGTCTTACATTTTCGATAGCGCATCAGATTATGTTTTTTTGAGGATTTGTGACGACCTGCCCTTTTGACTTAAAGCCCCGCCTTTACTTACATATTTGTAAAATGTTTTACATGTTTTGAATGTTCTTTTAGAGTTGAAGATAATTATTTCCTAGTCCAAACCTCCTGCAGGATGAGGGGGATGGGAGCGGGCAGGGTTTGAACCCTGGACTATTGATAAATCTGAACGATAGTCCAGTGCGAAAATCACATGACCATGCAGCCATCCTATCCTCAATGGCTGACATACAAGACCATAGTAGTAACATACAACTCTTGAAAAGTACCAGTAGACTTACATCTTAATTCCTCAAAACTTTGATCAATGTTCATTATTCATACCAATGTCCTTCTGTCATGCTTTTCTCTGTGTACAGGTGCACCTCAAGGTAAACGAGTGGTCATATTTATTGACGATCTCAACATGCCCAAACTGGACACGTACGGCTCTCAGCCACCTATTGAACTTTTACGACAGTATCTAGACTTTGATGGTTTATATGACAGAGAAACAATGACCTGGAAAGAGATTCAGGTGCTAAAAATAATTGCGAACGTTTTTTTTTTCATAAAGGATAACAAAATGTTTACTGTTTGAGTGCATGTGTATGAGTTGAAGATTTTTGATTAAACTGATAATAATAATAGTTTTATTTATAAAGCGCTGTTAACAAACAAAATGTAGGCTCAAGGCGCTGTAATAACATTACAAACACAAACACGACAATAGAAATAAAAAACTAATCTAAAAAAGTTTTAAACAAATAGGTCTTAATGTCCTTCTTAAAAGTGGTATAGCATGTTGTCTGTCTGAGATCAATGGGGAGTGTGTTCCAAACCTTGGGTCCGTGCACTGAAAAAGCCCGCAGACCGTAGCTTTTGAGGGAGAAACATGGCACCACTAAAAGCGTTGAGTCCATTGAGCGTAGGGATCTCTGGGGGACTTATGGAGTAATCAGTTCTTTAATGTACAGGGGCATCTCATTGTTTTTATATACACTGATGACAAAGTGTGGCGACCTTGTAATCGATTCTTGTAAACTGATGTACCTGGCATGATAACAACAGCCAAAGAACAATGGGGAGAGTCTTGCAATGTGGACCACTTTTTTTTACCCTTTATATATTTAGAGGGTAGCATTCTTAATATACTGGCTCGCCATGATATAAAATGTTAAATAATTTTAAAAGATTCAGAATGGCTCATACTGGAAACCCTCTTTGACTGCAATTTTGAAATCATTAAAACTAATTCCACCTTGGACTGACAAGCTGTGAAGAGACTATAAAGTTGTTTTAAATAGGCATAAATATAAAATTATTCAATTTTGTCATTGCAAATATCATTTAAAGAATTCACCTATCCCTCAGCCTGTTTAACTGTTGGGACACCACGCATGATCTGTCGACTGTCTTTCTCCATTCCTCTCTGGTTGTTTTTTGTTGCCTTTAATAGAATCTCTTTCAATGACTGGTCATCCATTCTTTTATGTTGTCTTCCTATCTCTTTCTGTGCTGCCTCTTCTATTTCCTGGTTCTGTTCCCTGCAGAAAGTTTTTTGCGAGCCCTGAAGACCTTGTGGTCATAAAGGAATATGGTCATAAAGTTTTAGTTTTCTGTTATTGACAGTGGTTAGCAGGTCATCTCTGGGCCCGATTGTCATTGTGATCCAGTATCTAATCTTTTGTTTATGTTTCAGTCTTTGTATGTGATAATTAGGATCATTCTGTAGCATATATCTATGGCCAGGATCCTCCTCTATAGTTCTGCAGTTCAAGCATATAAGAATGTGGCCATGGCCAAAGTCTGATTTAAGTGTGGACGGCTATACCTTTGTCTTTCTAAATTGCTATGAGTTAACCAAGTGCTCCTGTGAACTTGCCAGTAGTTCAGTTTTGGTTTCTTTATCTGAAACAATAGCTCTTAGGTATTTAAATTTACTTGTCAACTTTCTTTAAGCCTCCAATACTAATGTCTGTTGGCTATTAGAGTCATAATTAGTGTTTTTTCAACATTGATTTGCACACCCTATGCTGTGGAAGTCTTGTCTTTGAGCAACTAGTAAGCTAGTCCCTGCCAGACCATCTATGTATTCAGCAAAGCACAAGTTAGTAATTTTTCTTCCTTTAATGCTTGCAGTACCTTTGTAACCTTTGATGTTGAAAGCTTTCTTAAAATCTATTAAGACTTGACAGAGTATCCTGAAGCTTAGGATTTTTTTCTGTTGTGCTTGTGACCTTGTCTAAAACCTGCTTGTCCTACTAAAATTTTTGTCATCTATTGGTTTTAGATGGTATAATATAATTTTTAACAAGACTTTGCTGGGATGACTTATGAGGCATGGTAGTTTTGACAGAGTTGCAATTAGCCTTTTTTTAGCAGGGTGATGATGAGTGATTGAAACCAGGGCTTGGGCCAGTCTCTTGACTGCCAGATCCTGTTGCAAATCTTAAAAAGTGTCTTTATCATCTTTACTTTTCCAGCCTTGTAGAAACTTACCCCAAAAAAAAGTATATATGTGTGTGTGTTAATGTCATTAAATGATGGAATAGATTTTGTTAAGAGAATAAATAGGCTTTGCAACACAAAAGTTCAGATGATCAATTTAATTCAGATATATTCACTCAGCAAAACAAGAGTTCCAAGTAGCACTTTTAATATTTAACATTCTTAAAGATATTTTGAGTGTTTATTTCACTTAAGAAATTTGGTTTGAAATGATAGTCCTGTTTCTGAATCTATTCTGAAGTGAAAGTTGGCAACCAGAAGTTAAATTATCAGAATTAGAGAATTTAGTGCTGCCAAGAAGGTACAGGTGTGGAGATATATAGGCTTTCACAAAATAATCTATCATCAAACCAGAGAAGCCATTACTGACAATCAGCAAAGTGGACATATTTAATCCTGTGTTCAAGATTCCATGAAATAATCTTTCAAATTCTCTTTTAGTCAATTTTAAAAGAAAAAAAGCTGATGCACTGCTACACAGCTTTGTGCACTGACTCAAACAATTTTTTCTGTTACAGGATGTAACCCTTGCTGCTGCCTGTTCGCCTCCTGGTGGCGGTAGAAATCCTGTGTCACCAAGGTTATTTCGACATTTTTCCATGTTCACCATCCCATCCCCAACTGAAATGAGCCTAAAACAGATGTTTTTAGTAAGTTGGTTTTTTTATGGATACTTTTCTTTAGTACAATATTTGTTTTTGCTTTTTATGTGTTTTCGATGTTCCTTCAAAATTAAAAGATTATTACATTGTAGCCCAAACCTCCCTCAGGTAGTGGAGGATGGTGACTGTGTTTGAACTAGGAACCATTCAGACAATAGTCCAGAGCTCCTACCGTATCATCAGGCAACCATTTTAACAAGGGCCTCACTTAAACATGTTATAATTTAATTTTTAATGGTATTGATATTTTATACTTAAAATATTAATATTGAATGTAATATATATTTTCAGTTAAAAAATAGTGATTGTAAATTGTATTGACTACATTCTCAAATGTCAGGGTAAACTGCCTGGTCACTTAGTATTTGTGAATGTTGTCATGTTGGTCACTCCTGTCAGGTCTGGACTAGGATGTTCTAATCTTCAATTCAGATAGAATGTCTGTCCTGTAACACACATTGAAATAAATTACAATTTATTGAAATATAAAATGTTTTCAACTATTTGTGGAAAAAAAAAAGATAATTAGATAAAATATAACTTTTTTGACTAGTAAATTAAAATACATTTGATAAAGACTTTGTTGGCCTCTTTCAGTCATTGAACAAAGTATTTACTTAATAATAAAAACATAGTTTAGGTTATTGGGCCTATTATGTTTGACTTCACTTTTACTTCCAGGCAATCATCAATGGGTTTTTACTAGACTTCTCTCGCAATGCCCGTACATTAGCTGAACCAATAGTCAACTCAGCTGTTGAACTCTATTTTAGAATGAGCTCAGACCTACTTCCTACGCCTGCCAAATCTCACTACGTTTTCAATCTGAGAGACCTTTCTAAAGTAGTCCAAGGTCAGCATTCTACTTTATAAATTGTCTGCTACTAAGCATTTAAACAACAAAATTTTATGAAATTTGCACCTTTTCAATATCCCATATTATAATAATTACTGTTGATATAATTATAATTAATTGCAAGATGATATGAATATAGCTTTAAAATACCACTGAAAATATTGTTCAACTAGTACTATGAATCAGAAACTATGAAAAGAAAACAAAGCTTTAGAATGTCTAAGTGAAAGAATTGTTGTTTGAAAATTATTATCACCTCAAAGCTCGAGAGTGCCCATAAGGCCTAGAATGCAGACTAGTTCTGATTACAAATAAAAGTAAACTAACATTATTGAGAAACAGCTCTTCAATGAAGAAGTTGATAAATTCAATTTCATATCAAACAACTTTAAATAGTTCCACAATAAAAGTACAGATTTTTTAATTAGAGCTACATTAATTTACAGTAACAAAAGCAGGGGGTTAATTAAACAAATTTTTTAAAAATTGATTACAAAGTCTCACAAAAATGGTTTGGACTTTCTGAATTTTTTTTTTTAATAGTATTTTTAGATTGATATTTTCATAGGATGAAATTATAGCAAAAATTCTATTTCTTCTTTCACTTTTACTCTTTTTTTTTTTTTTTTTTTTTTTAACAAACCATTTCCTTGTAATTTTATTGCTAGAATCTCAATTTCATTTTCTGTTAGAATTTTCAAATTTGTAATGACATTTTATTGTTTTGTAGGTATATTGCAGGCAGATGCAGGAATCTTCCGTGAAAAAAATTCAAATTGTTCGTCTATTTATTCACGAGACTCAAAGAGTGTTCCATGATCGACTGATTAACAAAGAAGACAAGCTTTTCTTCCACAAACTTATGGCAGAAATTGTGTACAAAACATTCAATGAGGTTATGTTTAAATTACTGTTATCATTATTTTTAATTTATTTAATTATTGTTTCCAATCTAATCAGTAATGTTAATTAGAACTGAAATAAATACAATCATCAATAGAAGTAATAGCATCAATAGAGGCAAAATAATCTTTATTAATAACTCTTTAAAATGTGAACATTTAGGTCAATGCTCTTAAATTGTTGTAAGAAGTGCAAACAGTCTTGTTCCTATTCATATTACAATGTGAACATTCATTCAGATTGATTAATGTTTGTATAGAAATTTATTCCATTGTTGATGAGCTTGTCATTGTGTTGTAGTTCTAGTAAGCATTTAGCTTACTTGATACAAAACTCTAAATAAATTCTGAAAATGTTTCAACACCTACAATCAACACACATTCTGTCTCTCATCTCCTACTTCTTTCATCAGCTGCTAAGCTTCTTTTACCAACTGTAGAAATCTGAATTTAGCAGCAACAGTTCTCTGTCAATACAAACATGGGCACACACTCCATAACATACATGTTTAATAGTTTTTAGTTAGCTCAGTGCAATGGAATCTATATTTCATTTAAAATGGGGGGGGGGAGAGGATCTGTGAAGAGTGGTGGAAAAGCTTAAACTGCTGTGCTATCCATCAAAGGGGCTCAAGCTCATAACCCGACTAAGATCTGAGTTGTGTTTGCTAGGTTCCTGAAGGCAGCACAGAAATTTCTCACAGATAGCCCATACTCTCACAAAAAAAGAGATTGGACCATAGCGCACTACCATAAGCATGAATAATGAAGCTACAAACCAGCCTAAATCTCATTCATTCTCCTGACCTGAACTGAGATTGTCAAGATCTTACTACCCTATTTATTAGACCATCATTTTATCACTTGGCCATCCTATCTAAAATACAAATGTCAATTTTTTTTAATTTTTAAAATTAACTCCAAACATCTGACCCTCATCAAAAATCAATGCCAGTAAAGAATTCTTTTAATTATTTTCAGAACTTTGATCCGCATTGGTTTATCAAAGATCCTTTACTGTTTGGTAATTTCATGAAGATTTGATGCCCACCAGAAGAGAAATTTTATGAGGAGATATCTGACATGAACAAACTTCAACATGTTTTAGGGGAGGTAACAAACTGCTATTTAATGATTTCTAAAATTTATATTGTGTAATGAAAATTTCATATGAAAATATCAAAATAAAACGATAAAGTTCTAGACATTTGGAAACTTAGTTTTATACTTCAAATAGTTACATAGGTATAATGTTTTTAACCATTTCAAAAGTTATCATCAAGCACTTCATAGTCTAACCTCTATATTTTATTAAATCATCTAAATTAAAATACATCTTATATAGAACTCTACAAAGCTTTTAATACTTACTTATGTAGAAATTCCTTCTGTTTGAGACAGTATCTAGACGACCTTAACCTTACATCACCTAAAGAAATGCGTCTTGTGTTCTTTATGGATGCAATGGAACATATTACTCGACTAGTCAGGATGATTCAACAAGAAAGAGGCAATGCCTTATTGGTTGGAGTGGGAGGAACAGGAAAACAGTCATTAACAAGGTTCAATATATAAATATCTATAATATTTTTACCAGATTGTTGAGTTAAAATAATCATTTTTTTTACAGTTTTAAAAGAACATTTATATATACTAGTAGATAAAAACACACCTAAGTATGTGATTTTTTTTTTTTTTGTGTGCAGATTGTCTGCCCACATGTGTAACTATCGCTGCTTCCAGATTGAGCTCTTTCGAGGCTATGACTATTCTTCATTCCACGATGACCTGAAAAAATTGTATGATACAGCAGGCATTCAAAATAATCCCACAATTTTTTTATTTACTGATACATAGGTTGGCAAAAGAGTTTATATGTATATATATATATATATATATATATATATATAGAGAGAGAGAGAGAGAGAGAGAGAGAGAGAGAGAGATACATATGTATGTATGTGAATATCTGTGTGATCATGTGTGTTTGTCAAACTGTATGTATGTGAATATCTGTGTGATCATGTGTGTTTGTCAAACTGTATGTATGTGAATATCTGTGGGATCATGTGTGTTTGTCAAACTGTATGTATGTGAATATCTGTGTGATCATGTGTGTTTGTCAAACTGTATGTATGTGAATATCTGTGTGATCATGTGTGTTTGTCAAACTGTATGTATGTGAATATCTGTGTGATCATGTGTGTTTGTCAAACTGTATGTATGTGAATATCTGTGTGATCATGTGTGTTTGTCAAACTGTATGTATGTGAATATCTGTGTGATCATGTGTGTTTGTCAAACTGTATGTATGTGAATATCTGTGGGATCATGTGTGTTTGTCAAACTAATATGATACATATTGATATTTGAAAAATCTAATACTGGTACTATACTATATGGCTCCTTCTATTTGAAAGACAATGGATAAGCCTAGATGCATCATCGGTTTTAGTTTCTTCTTGAGACTGGGCAGAATCTGGTTTTATTAAACAAGCCAATTCTTAAGTGTCAAAGTTTGCTACAGTTAGTTTGCCACAACACAGTTAGTGTATATGAATGCACCTGTTATAGCGCTATGTGACAGGACAGCTTTCTTTATCATCTTTTTGTCTCTAGCTGCTTCATGCCTTTTGTTCTCAATGAGGTTTGTACCAGTATGCACAGTCTATCTTTATGCTGACCAATCTTGGGGGATGTTTGTACCAGTATGCACAGTCTATCTTTATGCTGTCCAATCTTGGGGGATGTTTGTACCAGTATGCACAGTCTATCTTCATGCTGTCCAATCTTGGGGGATGTTTGTACCAGTATGCACAGTCTATCTTCATGCTGACCAATATTCGGTGATGTTTGTACCAGTATGCACAGTCTATCTTCATGCTGACCAATCTTGGGTGATGTTTGTACCAGTATGCACAGTCTATCTTCATGCTGTCCAATCTTGGGTGATGTTTGTACCAGTATGCACAGTCTACCTTCACGCTGTCCAATCTTGGGTGATGTTTGTACCAGTATGCACAGTCTACCTTCACGCTGTCCAATCTTGGGTGATGTTTGTACCAGTATGCACAGTCTACCTTCATGCTGTCCAATCTTGGGTGATGTTTGTACCAGTATGCACAGTCTATCTTCATGCTGTCCAATCTTGGGGGATGTTTGTACCAGTGTGCACAATCTATCTGTTTACCGTCCAATCTTGGGTGATGTTTGTACCAGTATGCACAGTCTATCTTCATGCTGTCCAATCTTGGGTGATGTTTGTACCAGTGTGCACAGTCTATCTTTATACTGTCCAATCTTGGGTGATGTTTGTACCAGTATGCACAGTCTACCTTCATGCTGTCCAATCTTGGGTGATGTTTGTACCAGTATGCACAGTCTACTTTCATGCTGTCCAATCTTGGGTGATGTTTGTACCAATGTGCACAATCTCTCTTTATACCGTCCAATCTTGGGTGATGTTTGTACCAGTATGCACAGTCTACCTTCATGCTGTCCAATCTTGGGTGATGTTTGTACCAGTGTGCACAGTCTATCTTTATACTGTCCAATCTTGGGTGATGTTTGTACCAGTATGCACAGTCTACCTTCATGCTGTCCAATCTTGGGTGATGTTTGTACCAGTATGCACAGTCTACCTTCACGCTGTCCAATCTTGGGTGATGTTTGTACCAATGTGCACAATCTCTCTTTATACCGTCCAATCTTGGGTGATGTTTGTACCAGTATGCACAGTCTACCTTCATGCTGTCCAATCTTGGGTGATGTTTGTACCAGTATGCACAGTCTACCTTCATGCTGTCCAATCTTGGGTGATGTTTGTACCAGTATGCACAGTCTACCTTCACGCTGTCCAATCTTGGGTGATGTTTGTACCAATGTGCACAATCTCTCTTTATACCGTCCAATCTTGGGTGATGTTTGTACCAGTATGCACAGTCTACCTTCATGCTGTCCAATCTTGGGTGATGTTTGTACCAGTATGCACAGTCTACCTTCATGCTGTCCAATCTTGGGTGATGTTTGTACCAGTATGCACAGTCTACCTTCACGCTGTCCAATCTTGGGTGATGTTTGTACCAATGTGCACAATCTCTCTTTATACCGTCCAATCTTGGGTGATGTTTGTACCAGTATGCACAGTCTACCTTCATGCTGTCCAATCTTGGGTGATGTTTGTACCAGTATGCACAGTCTACCTTCATGCTGTCCAATCTTGGGTGATGTTTGTACCAGTATGCACAGTCTACCTTTATGCTGTCCAATCTTGGGTGATGTTTGTACCAGTATGCACAGTCTACCTTCACGCTGTCCAATCTTGGGTGATGTTTGTACCAGTATGCACAGTCTACTTTCACGCTGTCCAATCTTGGGTGATGTTTGTACCAGTATGCACAGTCTACCTTCACGCTGTCCAATCTTGGGTGATGTTTGTACCAGTATGCACAGTCTACCTTTATGCTGTCCAATCTTGGGTGATGTTTGTACCAGTGTGCACAGTCTACCTTCATGCTGTCCAATCTTGGGTGATGTTTGTACCAGTATGCACAGTCTACCTTTAAGCTGTCCAATCTTGGGTGATGTTTGTACCAGTATGCACAGTCTACCTTCACGCTGTCCAATCTTGGGTGATGTTTGTACCAGTATGCACAGTCTACTTTCACGCTGTCCAATCTTGGGTGATGTTTGTACCAGTATGCACAGTCTACCTTCACGCTGTCCAATCTTGGGTGATGTTTATACCAGTATGCACAGTCTATCTTCATGCTGACCAATCTTGGGTGATGTTTGTACCAGTATGCACAGTCTACCTTCACCCTGTCCAATCTTGGGTGATGTTTGTACCAGTATGTCCAATCTTGGTTTATTTTTCTCTCACATATTTTCATTGAAGCCTGTGATCATCAAATCTTGCTTGGTTAGTCTTGGGCATCCCTTGTTTAAGACTCCATAATCTTGGCATAGTGGTTGGGCTTAGGAAACTTCCAGTTGGCATGTAAGTGACATGTCCAAGCCAACTTAGTCTTTTTCTGTGTCATAATATTATAGATATTGTGTGTATTGGCTAATTTCAAAACTTCCTGATGGGAGACACAAACCCTGCAGGAAAAGGACATTATGTGTCACAGGCAGTGCAAGGGTAAACTGTTTAATCTATCCTTGTGATGTATGCATGTTGACCAGCTCTCACTACCATTAAGAAGAGTTCACACTATGCAGCTTTTTTGGTCGCTGTGGTCAGTTTGGTATTTTCCCAGACATAATTAGAGAGTCTTGCCACTGCTGCAGAAGCTTTTTCTTGTGCAAGACTTGAGTCTTGGCGAGACTTATTGTTAGTCTGAACCCTTGACATGCAACTGCCAGAGCATTTACTAGTTTTTGTGATCTTTCTTGCGAATGATAGTTGTGCACCTTATTGTCACTGAACAGCAGTCCCTGATCAGGATATGCAGTTTCTTCATTTTGAAGATAATTCAAGACAGGTTAAAAAGCCATTGGATCTACTGTAGATAAAAGTAGATTGGTGTAAAATGTCTATTTGATCAGTTTCATAGTCATAAATATTTGATATTTAAATTACCTAAAAATTTTATATTGCATACACAAATATTCATTTTATGCCTATACTATGCATATGGTACTTATTTTAATTAATTAGTCCATATTATTATGTCTTATTAAATATTTAGTTATTATGCACTTTCTTTTTTTTTTCAATTAGCAACAATAGAATCTACATTTTAACTAGTTTTAGAAACTGTTTTTTTCTTGCAATGCAACCCTTCTCCCATCCTCTTGGAATTTTTTCCAAAACAAAGCAATCCATTATCTTGAAGCCTTTCTCAGTACAATTACCTTTGACTATCTGTGTCTTGCCTTTATGGGTGTCCACTTAATTTGTTTAGATAACATTCCTTTACAAGTAGGTCACAATGATCCCCTCTAAATATGTCCACAACAAAATAACATCCACAAAACTTGTCTTACAAAAGATGGTGGTCAAATGCCTTGTCATCAATGTTTCCCTTGCACTAATTTCAATATAATTGACCATAAACATCAATAATCATACATGTGCACCACTGTGCACTAGTTTTTTTAATATGCTAGCTATACTACAACATGAAGACAGAAAAAAAATATGTGAGTTTTGTCATCTGACAGATTGTGGTAGAAGAATTTCTAGAAGATATTAACAACATGCTGAACTCTGGAGAAGTTCCAAACTTGTTTGAACCTGACAGTATGAGAGGTTGATAATAGGCTGCAGACCAGGTGCTAAAGAGGCAGGAATTCCTGAAGGAGATAGAGATGCAATTTATGACTATTGTATCCATTGTGTCAGGTACAGTTGACATTATTGTTTTAAGTGTCAGGCACTTTTGACCTTACTATATTTCATGTATAAATGACTCTAGACCTAACTATATCCAGTGTGTCAGGTATGTTTGAACTTTGAACTTGTACCTGGTCATTTGACTTTTCTTTATCCATTTTTCACGTTCATTTGACTTCTCAATGTTCCCCTACAACAGGTTCATTTGGCTTATTGTATTCACTGTCAGGTACATGTAGCTTTTGTTGCATTCAGTGTGTCAGATAAGTATCCAACATATCATGGCTAATGAAACCAGAAATTGTTCAATCCTTTACCCTTGGAAACTGCCTTGTTCATTTGAATGTGTGGGTGTAGGATTAGCACCTGTTCATAGAAAGTCATTAATTCATTGTCATGTTCAGAGAATTGTGCTTGTCACTTGACTGGTGTGTAGCATTACGTACATATGGTCATCTTCATCTTACCCTGTCATTTAGTCTGTCGAACTGTTGGTGCACCATAAACACATGTTCAGAGAATTGTGCTTGTCACTTGACTGGTGTGTAGCATTACATACATATGGTCATCTTCACCATACCCTGTCATTTAATCTGTCGGACTGTTGGGGCACCATAAACATCTGTTTAGAGAATTGTGCTTGTCACTTGACTGGTGTCTAGCACTACATACATATGGTCATCTTCACCTTACCCTGTCATTCAGTCTGTCGAACTGTTGGGGCACCATAAACAGCTGTTGACAGTTTTTCTCCATTTCTCTCTATCAGGATTAGAGTTTCTTCCGTAGACAGCCCCATCCATTCATTAATGTTGTCCTCCCAATCCTTTCTTTTTACACCACCTTCTTTATTTCCCTGGTACTGTTACCTGCAGACAAGTTCTTGCGAGCCCTGAGAATCTCACTGTACAGTCTTAACTTGTGTTTTTTAACAGTGGTCAGAAGGTCATCATGGGGCTTGGTTGCCATTGTAAATTGTAATCCTGTTTTGGATTTCCAAGTTTGAAAATATAATCTTTGTATGTGATACAAGTTAACAATTTGTGCATGCATAGGTAAATATATATTTGACGAATGAACAGTCACAGTAAAAGTTAAAAGTTAGGATGGCTGCCTGGTCATGCGGTTTGTGCGCTGGACTGTCGTTCGGGTTTATCGACGGTCGAGGGTTCAAACCCTGCCCGCTCCCATCCCCCGTCGTCCTGCGGGAGGTTTGGACTAGGAAGTAAACTATCTTCAACTCTGAAGGAACATCCGAAACATGTAAAACATTATTTTACAAAATAAAAAAAAAAGTAAGACAAGATGATTAGAAGGCACTCAAGAATGAACTATTAGTTGCAGATTTGTTGAGAGCAATTAAAGTGAATTTAGAGTATAGATATCATGTTGTGATAGAGTCAACACTTTTACCCTTTAGATCTTCATTTGGACATTCTTAAAAAGAAAACAAAAGAGCTGAAATTACAAAAGTGTTAAGGTCTAAAATTAATGTGCATAACTAGATTAACAAGGAATATCTGTAGACTGATAAGATAGAAAAATTATTTTGATGGTTATGAAGAAAACTTTTCAGAGAAATAAATTCTTTAAGACTCTGTACTGTTGTAATATTTTAATCCAGACATAATAAATTTGTTTAATATTATTTTCTGTAAAGCTGTCCTTTAAATTTAATTGCACTTTATCGGTCTGTATTTTTTTCCAGAAATAATCTGCACATAGTATTGTGCATGTCTCCGGTGGGCTCTGCCTTTCGATCAAGATGCCGGATGTTTCATCTTTGGTCAACTGTTGCACCATAGACTGGTTCATTGAATGGCCGAAAGAAGCTCTTTTAGGAGTGGCACAGTCTTTCTTTAAAACCGTATCTTTAGGATGTTCAGATGAAATCAAAGTAAGTTTTACACTAAATTATTATTTTATTGAGCATTAGAAAGAAAATGTGATTCTCAAATATCTATGATCATTAACATTCACTCAAGTCTTCAATTGAAAAACTTGACTTGCATTTTTCTAGAAATTACCACTTAAAAAATATGAAGCAAACTAATCTTCAAACAAATAATATTTACTATTTAAGTAAACAAACAAAACTCAATAGTTAAAATTGTTCTTAAAAAAATATTAATATTGACACTTAATACAAATAGACATACAAGAAATGTTTAATTTAGAGCAAAACAAATTTGAATATTTTGTAGCAAAATATTTTGTCAACAAGTTACAATTAAGTGTAGCATCTGAACCATTACAACAAGAAAGTTCTTATTCATTTTACATTGGTGTTTTATCAAAAGGACTTGATTACATAGGTTTGACATTGCTATTTTATTGCCCTAAACACATATTATATAGAGGTTCCTCTTTCTGAACTTGTGATCTATAAAGGCAGATGAATAAAACTTGTGTTGCTGATCAAGCAGTATTTACTCCAGACTGTCGTCTTGATGGTCCCGGGTTCAAACTCTGCGCACTGGTTTCCCCTGTCAACCTGAAGGAGGTGGGGGCTAGGAAATAAGGATATTCTATTCTGAAGTAACATCTGAAACATGTTAAACAAACAAAGCTTATCTGTTTCTATAACCAAAGGTTAACTAGGGTGTCACGTGGCCAGCACAATGCCAACTGCCTTTTCTTTACCTATCATATATCAGGTACCCATTAGAGTTGGGTGCACTCAGGGGCCTCAAAATAAATCATATATCAGGTACCCATTAGAGTAGGTGCACTCAGGGGCATCCAAAAATCATATATCAGGTACCCATTAAAGTTGGGTGCACTCAGGGGCCTCCAAAAAATCTCAAAATTAAAACTCTAAGTCTTCACTGATTTTCAAACTTGAATCCCTCTCATCAGTTTGAAGCCAAGTGCTTCATCACTTGACTATCATGTCCCACAAATTTTGTAATAGTTTGAGTATTTCATTTACAGGACAATGTATCTAAAATGTGTGTAGAAATTCATATGAGTGTTACAGAAATGTCAGAGAGATTCTTCACCGAGCTAAAGCGTCGTTGCTACACCACACCCACTTCCTACCTTGAGCTGATCAACCTGTACATTACCATGGTACAAGAGAAAACAAGGTACACTAATTTCTTCTAAATAAATATAATTTGAAAGAAGTGATCATAAATTGCACTTCCTATTAAATCCTAGAATAGAAACTACCTTCTATTGTTCTAATATTTCAAAATAAAAATGTCAGTTCTTCCTTATAAATATTTTTTTATTAAATAAAGCCAGACTTATTTCACATTTTTGGATGTTATTAATGTAAAAAAACACATTTATCTTGGATTGTACTAAATCTTGCTCTTCCTTTTCGACCATTGCACAAATCTATCCTTTTCGACCGTTGCACAAATCTATCCTTTTCAGAGAGACTCTTCTCAGCCCTTTAATCTTTCTCTATTTTTTTATCCTTAAAGTAATGTTCTTTTGCTTGACTTTGACATAAGTATATATTATTGGTTTAGAATAAGTTATTAGATTTGTCAAATGAGGTTAGTTAAAAATAGCTAAGTTATAGTAGAGCTGATGGCTGTAAATATAGTGAGCTAAATCTGGATATAACGGAAGTTTGATCTTTCTATCTAAGTTATGACTGTCACTAAATGGTTCATCTCCTTGGTTCTGGATGCACTGATATATATTGCTGGTGGCTAATTCTTAATGCTTATCCTAATTAAGTGCTACTAGTTCTATAGTGCAGTTGCAGGTCACAGCTGAGACTGTGAAGCCATGAAAAATTTTGTACTCCTCATTAATCTTTGGACTCAAAGAAAAGCCTTACTATTATTATAGTGCAGTTGTATTAAAAAGTGATAGTTCAAATGGTGTCATTATAAGTGTCCATAGACATCAATTAGTTTTATAGTCATATTTTAAAGCTAGGATTATCTTTAGTCATAATAAGAATAATATATTTGTCACACAGACATCTTATAATGCAAGCACAAATCAGGATAACAAAAGAATACTAACATATTAGTTTAGGCTGTAGAAAATGTTAATAGCTTTACTCATGTTGATTTATTTAATACCCTTCTGTTGCATATATTTCTTGTAGTAATATTAAGACTGCTCGTGAGAGAGTAGCTAATGGACTTTCCAAACTGTTTTCAACCAATGATTTGGTTGACAATATGAAGAAAGAACTTGTTGCTTTAGAGCCTGAACTTAAACAGAAGTCTGCTGACACTGCTGCATTGATGGGAAGACTTAAAATAGATCAAGAGAAAGCTAATGTTGTAAGTTGACATTTGGAAATAGGACGTTTCTATTTATAACAGAATGCATTATTTTTGTGCATTCATCATTCAATTATCTTTACTATTTAGATTTTGAAGTTGGGACAAGTAATGTTGTATGAGTTCAAGTTTCATTGAATGATGGAATTAAATAAATGGTAGTATTGGTAATTATTAAGAAAGTATAGGATGATTGCTGTCAAACTGTTATTTAGCTTTTGAAAAAAAATAAATATATATATATATATTCAAAGAGAGACAGAAATGAACTTTATATTATCACTATATTTGAAATAGGAATACAAAACTTGAATAAAGAAGTCAGAATGTTCATAAAGTTTACTTTAAAGAAACAATCATGTC
This sequence comes from Biomphalaria glabrata, assembly GCF_947242115.1. Classification (NCBI taxonomy): domain Eukaryota; kingdom Metazoa; phylum Mollusca; class Gastropoda; family Planorbidae; genus Biomphalaria; species Biomphalaria glabrata. Next base: position 47,745,299 of record NC_074717.1, read on the forward strand.
AAAATATAATTTGTACTTTAAACTTACTGATTTTTAGTAGTAATATAGTATTGATGTTCCTTTTTAAATGTGGTGGCTAAGAAAATAAAATTGTACATAGGTTATCGTTTACTAATTGTACTTTTTAATGATACATTTTAAGATTTGATGAACTAAAAGCTGTTTTGGCAATTAGTATTTAAAAAAAGAAAGGACAAGCAATGGCTGAATAGTACCTAACACAACAAAATGCAAATGTACCTGATTCAATCAATAGATATAAAAGGGGTGACACTATTATGTAGATAAATTATAGTTGAGGCCTGAAGCCCTATGACTTTGTTTGGGACTATTTATTGTTTGATTTGTAGGAAATAAGAAGAAAACAAATCTCTGCTTTTTTGTATATTATATTGAAATTCAAGGGCTAACTTAAATTACTGTTCCTGTTTGAAATACCTGAAAAGTCAGTACCTCTAGACCATGAAAACATCACCTTCACCTTTTCCCTTAGCCTGTTCAACTGTTGGGACACTACACATGATTTGTAGGCCATTTGTCTTTTGCGTTAAGTAAAATCTCTTCCAGTGACAGGCTTGTCCACTCTTTGATGTTGTCTTCCATTCACTTTCTTTGCCTCTTCTTTTTCCTGGTACTGTTCCCTGAACAATTGCAGTGTTATAAAATTCACTGATAATAACAATTATAAGTGATTATTAAAGTTAATATTTGATGTAGAAACCAGTCAACATTTAAGAACATCAGTATTTCAATGCACTAATGAGATTCTAGGCTGCTTTTGATCTATTTGACTATGTTCTGATTAGACTCAGAATTGCTGCTGTGGATTGTTTCAAACCTCTAATCAATATGAAATATTTAATATGTATGGGTAACATTTTCTTTCAATTTATCAATCAGGTTCAGAAACAGGTGGCTATCGATGAAGCCAAAGTGAAAACAACTGCTGAAGAAACTCAGGCTATAGCAGATGATGCTCAGCGAGACTTGAACGAGGCGCTACCTGCGCTGGAAGTTGCAGAGAAAGTAAAACATCTTCATCTTATAAATTACAGACATTCTTTCTAAACAGAAGAGAGTTATAGATTAAGCATATAGTTATAGATTAAGCATATAGTTATAGATTTAGCATATCCATTTGTTAATCTGGTCATGTAAGGTAATTACAGTCTTAAACTCACCTAAGTCTTGATTGTCGTGGCTGATTCAGGCAACATGTTCCCTGCTCCAATAGCAATAGGGAAGAAACACTTGTACCAATTGTCCTACCAGATGGAATAAGAAATGTTACTTGTTACTTTATCTTTGTGTCTTTTGGAGTATTTCATTAGGTTGTGCTTTTGTATTTTTAAGTTATGGTTGAGTGTTTTATGTATTATTATTCCATCCCATCCCAGTGGTGCAACAGCCCATGGAGGGCTCTGGCCTGCTTCAACACATCCTTCCATTCAGATCTCTCCTGGGCCTTTCGTCTCCACGCTCTAACCCCAAACTGTTAAAGATCTGCCTCCACATCATCAATCAATCGCATTCGGGGTCTGCCTTTGGGTTGCCTGCCTTTTGTTTTTTGTCTGTATATGATTTTCTCTCCTCTGTTATCTGACATTCTTTCAAGGTGACCTGCCCAACGTAGTCTATTCTTTTTTATTTCGGTCACTATTGGTGGGTCTTCATACAGTTGATATATCTCTTGGTTAGTGTGTGTCCTCCACCCTGTTTCATCCTGTATGGCACCATAGATTTTCCTAAGAATTTTCCGTTCCCAAGTATTAAGTAAATGTTCAGATTTCTTAGTCAGTGTCCAGGTCTCACTTCCATGCATTGCTGCTGGTCTTATTATGGTTTTGTATATTATTTTCTTGGTTTTCCTTGAAAGAATGTATTATTATTACTTGACTTTTTAATCTTCTGTCATTCACAAAGTGTCATTACATGACAAGGTAGTAGTTCCTTCTCTGTCATTGAAACGTGATCTCATTTTCTTTTAACTCAAAGACTGCTAGGGAAGATTATCTTCATTTTGAAAAACAAGCCACACACATGGCATGAAAAGGTTGGGTATCTTGAGAGTTGCCCACTTTGATAAAAACAATTTTTGTAAGAATGTTCTTTACTGATGACCATAATCTCCTTGTCTTCAATCTCATAATACTGCCATACACGGCTTCATGCCATGAGGTGTAATAATAAATAGCATTTCACATTCATGAATGTCAATTTCATTTTCTTTGTGGGATCTCTTTGAGAGTTGCCTATATATCACTTGGGAGCACTTTCCAGCTCACAGCTCCAGATAAAATGTCATTTGGGGAGGCAATTTTCAGGCAAAAGAACTACATGTTCAGCCCATCATAGTTCTGACCTTTTTGCTGTGGCAAAAGATCTTAAAATCTCATATGTAGTCAAACATTTTTCACTGGTTAAGTTTTTAGACATCAGAGATGGTAAGAGTTCAGCTTTTTGATGTGACTGGAACATAAGGTCCAGGAATCTGAAGCATAGAAGGACTACAGTATTGCCAATTTTTAATTTTTGTACAAGTGCTTAGTCTTCTTGACCATTCTTGTTTTTAAAGTCTGAGGCACTGTGGCATGCAACATGGAAGTCTACCTCAGCATATAGGCTGGCATTTAGTTACCAGATAGACAAACATTTTTACATTTACTAGTTTCTGGCCATCTTTAAAAATGTCTTGTTTCTCGGCAATTTTACTGGGAGGAGGTTGGTACAGAACTTTTGTCTTTGCTGCATTGATATTGAGGCCAAAGTTTTTGCCTTAGTGAAGAGGGTCAAGCTCTTTTGAAGACCCACTATATTTGAGGGAAGTAAAGTGCAGCCATATGTGAATAGCAGATCTCTGATTTAATCATATTTGACTTTTGCCTTAGCTATAAGTCTCTGAGATTTGTCATGTTTTATGCTGGTTTTTTTTCAAATTTTAAACACATAAAATAAATTTTAAATTTCATATTAACCACTTCATTAAAATTTTAAATACCTAATGTTAAGTTAAATTTAAACTTTAAAAAACTATATATATGTGAACTAATGAAACTCTCAGAAAAGATCTACACATAACCACTATGCATATGAAGTATTGATAACTGATCACCCTAGAAGAGTTGATTGCTGGAAAGCACTGAAGAGTTTAATGCTGGGGAAACAATAAATTAATGTTATTAAACTCATGAGCTCTACCACAGTTTCTCATCTTCTTCATCTACTCAGCTTAGCTTTAGGCTCTCTGCAGTGGCAGGCTGTTCTTCCTAGTTGTTCCACACTGCCTTACAGAGTGTTAGTTATTCTAGGTTGTTCAGCTCAATTAAATTGTGACATTCTATAAGAAAATAATTGACAGTCTTGTAAGAAGATGACTACATCCTACGTGTCATGCATTTACTCATGAGTATTAACCTATGACCTAAATTCTGCTAAGTCACTGATTTTCCTGACTAGATCAGGCAACCCATTCCATGCTCTAATAGCACTGGGGAAGAAAGAGCATTTGTACAAATTTGTCATAGCATATGGAACGAGGAATATGCCTTTGAGTCTTTCTGAGTATTTTATTAGGTTTTGTTTTTGTATTTGAAGATTCTGGTTCAATGTTTTATGTATAATTGATTCCTTACTTTTGAATCTTCTATCCTGAAGGCTTTCTAAATTTAGTGATTTTACTAAAGGTGTTACTCTAGTCAAATGTGAATATTTGTTTGTTATAAATCTCACTGCTCTATTTTGTGTCTGTTCCAGTTTCTTAATGTTTTCTTGAGTTGAGGGTCCTAAACAGAGGATGCATATTAGGAGTCTAACAAACATTTTAATTATGCTTAATGCTTTGTTTGATTTTTTGATAGTTTAATCAATATGGGGGATTCCATGGCAGTTTTTCATTTATCATAACACCTAAGTATTTTGCGTTTTTAGTCTGTGTTACTGGTTAACCATGAATAAGATAAGTGGAATTTATTTGTTTTAGTTTTTATAATAAGAATGACAATGATCTGTTATGACTCTGCGCTTTCAGGCTTTGTTAGCACTAGACAAAAATGACATTGCTGAGATACGAGTATTTACCAAACCTCCAGAACTTGTTCAGACAGTTCTAGAAGCTGTTGCCATTCTCTTAGGCAACAAGTAAGTGGAATAAACAAACGAAACATTAATGTTTTATACTTGGTGAACGTCTAATGACCGTGACCTTCAGTAATTCATTGCACTAAAATGTTGATTGCTTATGCAATAATGTCTTTCAGGACAGACTGGGCGAGTTGTAAAGCCATGCTGGCAGACACAAACTTCTTAAAAAAAATTTATGAATATGACAAAGAAAATGTCCCAGCTGCCAAGCTGGCTAAAGAAGGAAATATACATCCATGCCAAGTTTTGTACCTGACGTTGTAGCCAAAGTTTCAAAGGTAACTTATTTAATTGTCAGTGGAATCATTAAATTATTTCTAAAAACTCATTAGACTGAGTCCCAAAAAGCCTGTGGAGTCTGGGAGCGCATGAGGCGCCCTGACCGCACTTCCCCGTGGTGGAGGCTGTCCAGGCCTGAGCAAGCTATTATAGCACAGTGCAGGACAGGCCACTGTCCTGTTGGCTCATATTTGTCGCGGCTATGGCCAAATTTTGATTCACGGTGCCCCCGCTGCGGGGAAGAAGAGGAAACCCTGCCTCATATTCTGTTTGACTGCCCCAGAGTTGCTGATCTCCGTCTCGACAGGTCTGGGAAACCCAAAATTGTCGACCTGTATGGCGACATTTATGCACTACGCAAGACAGTAGGGTTTCTGGCCAGGGCTTTTGCAAGAGAGGATTTGAGCCTCTCAAGCCCTCACTCTAATGGAGTTTGATGATTATGATTAGACTGAATAATGAAAAAGTAAAAAGCTGGCAACACATGCATTCAATGGACAAAAAAAAATGGAGGATCTAGATTTCACAAGAGGATATCTGCCTCCAAAAACTACAACATGCTCATTTAAAATTAAACAAGATCATTATAGAAGTGGAGAAAACTGGTTTAAAAATCAATGAAAAGAAAACTCAGGTGTTGAGAATAAATAAAACCAAGAAGCACCACTACAACGTCAAGGAGAAAACCTAGTAGAAAGAGATGATATTGTCTATAGTAAAAGCAAAGAGGGATGATTAACATACATGTTTAAAATTAGATCAACTAGGCTAGTCATGTGTTTAATATTCTACAGAAGATCTGGTGTTAAAAAAAAACACAACAAAATGTGAATGTGAAATCATTTCTTTTATTTGGATCAGAGACTTGAAGAGTAACACAGTCTAACATTCACCCACAAATGTTGTACTAATAAAATGATCTGTCTGATAAGTTAAGCCCACAGTATGTCAAAACAACTCCACTTTTCATTGAATGTTGTTTTGTTTTGTTTGTTTTTTTTTCTTCTTTTTTATTTGCCAACCAGCAATCTTCTAAGCTGAAAAACAATTTCTGTATTTGGTGTGAAAAAAAAATGTCTATAGATGCATTATTGTTTTTTTTATTTAGTAGACATTATATTTTGTAATTACATTGTTTATGGAAAAGTTTCATAGTGAATGTAAATCTTAAATCATTAACTACTTATCTGAAAATATTTGTGATATAATGTTTTGAAGATTCTTATGACCACAGAGTAATGATGGAATGTTGTTTGATAAATCTATTCTTTGTCTAGGCTTGTAAAACTTTAGTCCTATGGGTTCGAGCAATTGATGTTTACTCTGCTGTAGCTAAACAAGTTGAGCCAAAGAAACAAGCGTAAGTAATTGGAAGTCAAAGGATTAAATAATTAGCTGACAAAGCATTAAATAATTAGCAGTCAAAGCATTAAATAATTAGCAGTCAAAGCGTTGCTATTTTTTAAATCATTCTAGATATAAGTAAAAAAATATTCAATTATATTTGTTTTCTTAGACTTATTTTAATATAACTTTAGTGGTCATTACTTAGTAAACTTTGTACTAAATCATAATGATGTCACTTTGAACATGGGATATATATAGTTTTATTACAGAAGTATATGTATAGTTGGTATATTATTATTACAAGATGTATTATCTCTTCCTTGTCAGACTGGCTGAGGCTCAAGACGTTCTCAATGAGGTTTTAAGTGTCCTCAAAGCTAAACAAGACCAACTGGCTGAAGTGGAGAAACAAATTAAAAATCTTCAGGCTGTCTTTGACAAGAGTATGGCTGAAAAAAAAAGTTTGGAAAGAAACATGGCTGTGACTGCCGCCAGATTGAAACGCTCTTCCAAACTGACAACAGCCTTAGCTGATGAACAAGTAGGTTATTTTAAAATCTATGAGAACTATTATAACATAAGAATATGATTCTTAGTCAGACTTGGCCTACTGGGCGTAGTTTTTATAATATCAAAGATAAATTGAAATGATCAAACAAAAATATCACCTTGAGGAATAAATTAACGATTTGAAAATATGTGCATTCATTCACTAAAACCATATTTCCATATTGGAGTTGAGACATGCATGACACACAATCTTGGAAAGAATTGTGAGACTACAATGATTTTGTCACTTTCTTGGTGTGATTTTTTTTCATATTTCTACTATCATAGCTCAAATGTCTTTGAATCCCAAAACAACATCTCAATCTCATGATTTCATGTTGAAATAAGAAATGGGACATTACTAAAAACTCATTTATTTCTCATCTTTATCATTGAACTATTTATTCTCTGCTCCTTGAAATATTTATTCTCTGCTCCTTGAAATATTTATTCTCTGCTCCTTGAAATATTTATTCTCTGCTCCTTGAAATATTTATTCTCTACTCCTTGAAATATTTATTCTCTACTCCTTGAAATATTTATTCTCTGTTCTGCAAGGTTGTTAAAAGTGGTAATGGATATAAGCACTCCACTACCTAAAAAATACTTTCAATGGCTTTCAGATAGCCTCTGACAAACAGCCTCTACCCGTTAGATGTTAGATATGGGAGAATTGTTATCACTAACTGGGGAAAATGTGTAACCAGTGCCTAAACCAGTAAGCTTCAGGCAGGAGGGGCTCATTAGCCTTGGTTGACTACCCACCTAGGAGAAGGAAAACTGAATTCAAACCTCTGCTGCCTTGCGGCTATACCCAAATATGTGAAAGGCTTTGGGAGTCTATCTTGAGGAAAAATAAGGAGCAGACAAGGCAGTTTGCAGAGCCTGCGCCACCGCATTTCGCATTCTGTATCAGCAGTTGCTGTTCCTTTGGATTCATCAGCTGTGCAGAGAAATTGGAAAATAGCTGTTTGGGTTACATTGTTCCAACCATAACTAATGCCCAAGCATTCATCTCATTTCTCATTTCCATAGTTTATTTTGCAACTGAAGGAGGCCATTGTATTTATTCCCTTTCTACATCATGTTTCTTATAGGTTCGCTGGGAGGAAAGTGTTGCCAACTTTGATGTACAGTTGAAAAATGTAGTAGGAGATGTTTTTATAGCAGCAGCTTGTGTAGCTTACTATGGGGCCTTTACTTCTACTTACAGGCAAAAACTTGTAGAAGGTAAGTCTAAACATAAAAAACAATGTACTTTTAAAATGTTTAGATACAGACACCCTTGAAAACTAGTACCATTAAGAGAGCAAACTGGTCGTGTGGTATGCCTTTAGAACTGTCATCAGTTTGAACCCTTCCCACTGCTGTCTGCTTTGGTTCTCAAGAAGTTTAGATTGGTACATGATAATCTTAATCTTATCTTATATAATACAGACGTTACTTCAAAAAAGAAGATGATTACGTCCTACGCGTCATGCATTTAGTCATGCATATTAACCAATGACTTAAATTCTGCCAAGTCACTGGTTTTCCTGGCTAGCTCAGGCAACCCATTCCATGCTCTAATAGCACTAGGGAAGAAGGAGTATTTGTACAAATTTGTCCTAGCATATGGGACGAGGAATGTGCCTTTATCTTTGTGTCTTTCAGAGTATTTTATTAAATTTTGTTTTTGTATTTGAAGATTATGGTTCAGTGTTTTATGTATGATTGCTACTTTACTTTTGAGCCTTCTGTCCTGAAGGCTTTCTAAATTTAGTGATTTTACTAAAGGTGTTACTCTAGTCAAATGTGAATATTCGTTTGTTATGAATCTCACTGCTCTATTTTGTGTCTGTTCCAGTTTCTTAATGTTTTCTTGAGTTGAGGGGTCCCAAACGGAGGATGCATATTCTATTATTGGCCTAACCAAGGTTAAGTAACATTTTAGTTTTATGTTCTTATTTGATTTATAGAAATTTCTTTTAATAAATCCTAATGCTTTGTTTGATTTTTTTGTAGTTTCATCAATATGTGGATTCCATGATAGTTTTTCATTTATTATAACACCTAGGTATTTTGCGTTTTTAGTCTGTGATACTGGTTTGCCATGAATAAGATAAGTGGAATTAATTTGTTTTAGTTTTTTTGTTACTCTTAACAACTGACATTTTTCTGGGTGGAAAGACATGCTCCAATTTGATTCCCATTTCTGTAATTCATCTAATTCTCTTTGTAAAATATCTGTGTCTTGTGTTGTTTTTATTGTTCTATATATTATGCAATCGTCTGCAAATAATCTGACTTTTGTTCCTGAACTAATGCAATTTGGTAAATCATTTATGTAAATTAAAAATAGTAGTGGACCCAAGACTGTACCTTGAGGTACACCTGAGTTTACTGTTATCGGTGTTGATTTAGAGCCATTTATTATTACAGTTTGTTCTCTCCCTATCAGAAAGTCTTTAATCCACTGATGCAGTGGACCATTAATGCCGAAATATTTTAATTTTTTAAGCAAACTATGGTGGTGAACTTTGTCAAAAGCCTTAGAAAAATCTAGTAAGATAGCATCTATTTGTTCACTATTATCTAAACCTTTTGAAAAATCATCAATTAGTCCTATTAGTTGTGTTTCACATGATCTATATTTCCTAAAGCCATGTTGGTATGGTGTGAGGACATTATGTTTGTCTAAGTGGTTTATGATGTTGCTACATATTATGTGTTCTAGGATTTTACATGTGATGCTGGTAAGTGATACTGGTCTGTAGTTCCCTGGGTCAGATTTTTCTCCTTTTTTAAATAGGGGGGTGACATTAGCTTCTTTCCAGTCCTTTGGTACTCTGCCCTGGTTAAGTGAAGCCTGAAAGAGTATTTTGAACACTGGGGCTAGCTCATTACTTAGTTCTTTGAGTAATCTAGCTGGAATACCATCAGGTCCAGAAGCTTTATTTATAATTTCTGAATGAATGTCCAAAACTTAAAAAATGAAACCTTTATTAATGCAATGTCTGCTTATACCTGATTGTTTTTTGACTAGCTTAAGTCTTGTGTTGGATACATAAATACATTTTTTAGACCTTTGTAGCAGCTTTTGATTCATTTCAGTTGTAAGTTTTCCTAATCGCCCATTAATCTTGATACATGACAACTAATCATCCTCAATTAGGTTTTGAAAATGGTGAAGGCTGTTTCTAAAAAATGTTTATAAAATGTTTTACATGTTACGGATGTTCCTTCAAAGATAAGGATAATCTACTTTCTAGTCCAAACCTTCTGCTTTTGAATTGATCATTTGAGACTGTATGCCTTCCTGGCCAAACATCAAATTATACAAACTTCTTGTTCTCATATCTCTTGAAAATATTACTAGGTCTAGCTTGATTTTTCATTATTTAGTTATGCTTTACTCTCAGATATATGATTTAGTAGTTAGAAACAAAATATTTTACATCAATTATTATTAACTTAGAAGGCGCGGTGGCTGAGCGGTAAAGGGCTTGACTTCCTAACCGTTGTCCGGGGTTTGAATCCTAGTGAAGACTGGGATATTTAATTTCAGGATCCTTGGGCGCCTCTGAGTCCACCCAGCTCTAATGGGTACCTGACATTAGTTGGGGAAAAGTAAAGGCGGTTGGTCGTTGAGCTGGCTACATGACACCCTCATTAACCATAGGCCACAGAATCAGATGACCTTTACATCATCTGCCCTATAGACCACAAGGTCTGAAAGGGGAACTTTACTATTATTAACTTAACTGTATCTTGTATTTCTCACATTTAATTATTTGTTAAAAACTTTTAGAAATATTTATATTAATATATATATATGAATGATATATATTTATATTAAGAAAGAACATTTTTAAGAAAGTAGCATAACATAACCTAAATATTACCGCAACGACCAATTGACATGACTGAAATACTCTGATGTATCTAGCATGAATACTTAGATTCATTATAAGACATTTGAATGTATTTAATAATTTGGATACAAAAAACTTTTCTACAGGTTGGACTAAACGATTGATTGAGCTTCAAATACCTGCAACAGAAAATATGACTCTTGTGTCAGTCTTGGCAGATATATATGAAATTCGACAATGGAATGCTGATGGTCTGCCAAGAGATGCTGTGTCAATTGAAAACGCTGTTCTTGTAACTAAAGGTCGCAGGTGGCCTTTGATGATTGACCCACAAGAACAGGTAAAGTTTCTAAGTAAACAGATAATGTTTCTAGTATGTACTTGTATTGATTAAAGCTGAGTATTATTGTTGACACTTCTTTCAGGCCAACAGATAAATCAGAAATAGAGAGGCTCTAAATAAGCTTAAAATTATTAAATTATCAAATTCCAACTTTCTGAGAACACTAGAAGCTTGCATAAGAGCAGGTTTACCTGTTTTGATGGAGGATGTTGGTGAAGCTTTGGATCCAGCACTAGAACCTGTCTTGTTAAAACAAACATTTATACAGGTAACATTTTTCTTTTACAACTAAACATTTAAACACTTTACTGTATACCAAAATTTTCTCTGTGTGTGTAAAAGCTGTGTTTGTAAAAGCAAAAAGGTTTAATGATGGAGTTATGTCTCCTGACTTGTTACAACTTCACATTATCTACCCTTGGACTCCAATATGTTTTGAGGGTTTGGTCAGTGCAACATTCAATTCATTTCTCCATCTATAATTAAAGTGCTTTACATTACAAGTAACATATCAAGCTTTAAACTCCTTTAGGTAATTGAACCTTTTATGTAACATTATTGACTTTTTCAGTTATATATTCATAAGTAAGGTCACTTTTATCAAATTTGACACTATGAAAATGCTTCATTTCTAAGGACTTAACATGTTTCTTTATAAGAGTAGATCCAAAAATTTTGACTTTTTTGGGGTGCCTAATTAGGTATATGTGAAGTAAAGCTATTGCTTGTTTTAATCCCAGAATTCTCAAAGAGATGCACAGGACTGTGTTAATGCAGAGTGTTCAGATGCAAATGTATTGTTGAACAGAGAGGAAAAAAATGTTACTGTAATCTTTTAGAACACCTGTCTTGGTTGCTGAAGTTATCAAAATATATTTTGTACACAAATAAATAGTATAGTGTTGTAGGTAACTGTGAATGAAAAAATGCGAGGCTAAAATGATAATACATAAAAGGTTAAGGATGATTTTATGGAATGCCTCCCCCCTCCCCATTTGCCAATGCTTTCAATGAATTTCATAGTGTTGTATCTGGTCTCCTTAGTGGTTTTCTTGGAATGTTCCTGGTTTTAATTGAATAGAGTATATGTAGTCATAACGTATGTCCAATTAGAAAATTATTTTCTGGTCAGAGCCTACTTGTTATAATATAGCAGAGAACAGATCATCTTACCTTATCTTGTCTGCCTACCATATTCCTTTGTAGAATGAAATCTTGATAATGATATTTTAAACATTCTCGAACATCATTCTCATTATAACTATGTTATGGGCTGATTTATGATAATTTTTCTTTCCTTTTCTAAGGGAATGAACTAAGTTTTATGTTTAGACTCACAATAGATTTATAGGAAATATAAGAAAATATAAGATGGAGTTCATTTGCCCCTGAGTCCACCCAACTCTAATGGGTACCTGACTTTAGTTGTAGAATGTAAAGGCGGTTGGTCGTTGTTCTGGCCACATAACACCCTGCTTGTTAACTGTTGGCCATAGAAACAGATGACCTTAACATCATCTGCCCCATAGATAGCAAGGTCTGAAAGGGGAACTTTACTTTTACTTAGCTCGTGTCTCATGTTTACAGGAAGTATTCAATGAACAGCGTTTTGGATGTAATCTTTAAAATTAAAACAAAAGTTAGTTTATCTTGTAATATTTCTAAAAGTAAGGAAGTCTATTCACATGTAAAATATTTCACATGTTCCTTCAGATTTGATGGTAATTTCATCCTAACCAAACCTCTCGCTGAACTGTAGGTTATGAATCTGGTACTATTGAGACCATCGAACAACAGTCCAGTCAGCATATCACACTACCTGGCTGCCGTCAATGAAACGATAAGGAAAAATCTTAGCATGAATAATATTATAATAAATGAAATGACCATAAATAGAATCATGATGAATCAACTAGTAATTAATAAGATTATTATAAATAAAATCAGCATAAGTGAAATTATAATTGAATTTGTCATGAATGAGCTTAAAAGGGATTGGAAGGATAGAACTTGCAGTTAAAAACTAAATTTTCAAAGTGATACCCAATGTGTAGAGTTTTAGGCCAACATTCTGATTAAATAAAAATTACTTTTTAATCTTTTTTTTTCGTTGTCTTTTTTCAGGGTGGGCGTGTGTTGATTCGCTTGGGGGATAGCGATATAGACTATGATAGAAACTTCCCTTTCTATATGACCACCAAACTGTCTAATCCACATTACTTGCCAGAAGTCTGCATCAAAGTAACAGTTATCAATTTCACAGTCACCAAGAAAGGCCTTGAAGATCAACTTCTTAGGTTGAAAATTTCTTTTTCATCTGTTTTTTTTTTTAGTTACATGCATTTTATTTTAGCTCTGGCTTAATATCCAAAGCATTCTTTCAAGACTAAATTAACCAGTCGAATATTTAAAAAGATTTTTTAAAAAATAAGATTAGTTAAACTAAATACATTACAATTTTTATTACCAAAATAAAACCTACATTTATGTAATTGTTGTTTTATTGTTTTGATTATGAAAATAGAAATAGAAATTTTTTTTTGGAATACAATCTGTTTTTAAATAGACTAATTTTCAACTAGGAACAGTAAAAATTTCAACTAGTTACATTTAAAAGGTCAGACATGAAAAGGTTGTTTTTCTTTCTATTGGTTGTAGTGATGTTGTCAGTTTAGAGAGACCAGACTTGGAAGAACAAAGAAATGAACTCATCATGAGAATCAATGCTGATAAGAACCAGCTGAAATCTATTGAAGATAAAATTCTTAAGTTACTTTTTGAATCGGAAGGAAATATATTGGACAATGAAGAACTTATCAATACATTGAATGATTCTAAGGCAAGTATCACATAGGCCTTGAAATGTGAGAGTTTCACATGTGTGAGTTTCACTTATTTCCATTGGTAATGTGGGTGTTTATGACCATTAAAGCATCAATCAAATGTCCCAAGCACATCTTGAGGATCTCTCATTCCTTATATCTCTCGGCAGAAGTAACACAGCACTAAAATAATTTTTTTTATAATTCCGCTAGCAGAGTTTAATATGTAATAATGATCATATTATTATAATGTGATTTAGAAAACAAAGATGTAGAAGACTAGAAATCAAACAGAAAAAATACCATTATGTTTTATTAGACTTGGTTCAAGAAAAAACAATGTTCATAAAGTTAAACAAAATTCTAAGATTAAAATGGGTCTAACAATGTTACCAGAAAATTATATCATGAGGGTGTCTACCAAAATTGGTTTTAGTTGCCAATTTAAAGTAAAAACATCATGTAACAGTGTAGATACACTTGTTGAAATAAGTTCAGATGTAAAATGTATAGCAGACATGTATTAACTAGTTTTTAATTCTGATCAACTTAAAGAAAAATATTGAATGGTTTCTTGACAGGTCACCTCAGCAGTTATCAAAGACTTACATTGGATTGTTTCTTGACAGGTCACCTCAGCAGTTATCAAAGACTTACATTGAATTGTTTCTTGACAGGTCACCTCAACAGTTATCAAACAAAGACTTGCTGAATCCGAGACAACAGAAGAAAAGATCAGTGTGGCCCGGGAGAAATATCGCTGTGTTGCTGAGAGGGGTTCGGTTATGTACTTTGTGGTGTCTGACATGGGGGAAGTAGATCCCATGTATCAATTCTCTCTCAAGTATTTTAAACAGGTAAAGGAATGGATAAGCCAATAAAATCATCACATTAGTATGTGTAATTTACATTCCTAAACCAATAAGTATTGATCTTAGTACCCAAAGTTGGTCTCTTTCAAATTGTAGTGGGCCCATGCATAAATGTAAAATTTTTAACTTTACCCATATTTACTTCATATACATTTTGCAAGTATTTAAAAAGGATATTGTTATAAATGAACTTATTGATATGGGTAAGGTTAGATGTGCATATGACACGCTCACACAGGTGACAGAAGCCATCTACTGCTAGCATTAAACCAGGATGAGGGATGGCCCTTCAGGAACACTCTACTTGAAAATAGGTTGTGATGTGGTCATGTGATTTGTCTAAAAAAGGTCTGGGGACATTCTGTCATTTCCTAGAAGGCCTTCATTGGCCCTTTATAAAGAGAAGAGGTGGCAGAGTCAAGATAGTCTGGTAGAGTCCAGGTTCAGTTCAGTTCTGGACAAAACAGATAGTCTAGTATGATTAAATTAAGTAGAGCAGTACCTTTTTGTAAGGTTCTCTACAGTGAAGTGCTTGTGCAGTCTTTCAAACTTCCAACTGTACAGTATTTGACATAGTTTATTAGAGTTGATAAAGTACCCGGCAATCTGAGTCCAGTGTTTCCAGGCAGCCAGATAGATAGTCATAACAATAAAAAACAGATAATTTACTCATGTATAAGCACATGTGTTTTTTTCTCATATTCTTTGACAATCAGTATATGTCTTATCCAAAATATCCATTATTTACAGTTAAAGTTTGAAATACAGTGTCATTATTAACTAATTTAGAAAATTCATTTTAAAATGTTTAGCTTCTTTTTGTATTGTGTTGCTGATGGGCAGAACCACTTTAAACATTACCCCTGTAAACCGATTATAATAATAATCTTTATTATCCATGAATGCTTTGCTAGATGGTATATTAGATGACAATGACGGTATATAAGATGATAATGACGCCAACCTGCTACAAATTTTAGCACTGCAGCTATGGTTCTTGACAAGGCTAGATGGGATTCTTCTGTAAAATCCATATTGTTTCTTTGTGATTAAAAGAATGAATTACAAGGTGTCAACATTTTTGTCATCTGTGCCTCTGTAATAAATTGGTAGGGTTCGAAAACAGGACTAGGCAGTAGTCAAAAGGACCGAGGAGCCATCTGTATGAGTATGAAGTAGAAATTAGTTTGGTGTATTTTTTAGAAAATCTGAAACAAATTTGAAAAATGAAATGATGCTAGTAGTTTTCTCCCCTACACCCACATTACTAATCAAATTTAAAAAAATAAAAATCTCCCTCCCCATCATCTGATTGTCTGAAAGGAAAATTGGTCCAGTCCAAAGTTAGGCAATCATGTCTGAGTTTAATTTGAATTTTAGCCTTTATTTTTCCAATGTTTCAAATGCTTAGGATTTAGTCAGAAACATCTTAACCATTTTATTATTTTAAAATTTTATTCAGCTATTTAACAATACAATCTCAACCAGTGAGAAGTCCGATGACCTTCAAACACAACTGGACATTTGCTTAGAAGAGACTACAGTATGTATTTACAAGAATGTTTCTAGGTAATTCTTGTATTGTTACCTGCATTGTGTCTCATGGTTTCAGTAATATTGACATGACTGGAATTGGTGTAATGCAAAAAAAGCACTCCACTGCCTATAAAATGCTTCCAAAGGCCTGCGTCTCAACTAGCCTCTGACAACTAGTCCAACTCAGATATTGGATCCGGCTTGAACTGTTATCTGTAAAGAAGAGAACTGGTGCTTTAACAAGTAATCTTCAGGCAGGAAGGGGCTCCTTAGCTTGCTGGCTACCCACCTAGGAGAAGGAAAACTCAAATTCAAATCTCTACTCATCCCATCCCAGTGGCGCTACAGCCCATGGAGGGCTCTGGCCTTCTTTAACACATCCTTCCATTCAGATCTCTCCTGGGCCTTTCGTCTCCACGCCCTAACCCCAAGCTGCTTCAGATCTGCTTCCACGTCATCTATCCATCGCATTCGGGGTCTGCCTTTGAGTCGCCTGCCTTTTGGTTTTTGCCTGTATACGATTTTCGCCCCTCTGTTGTCTGACATTCTTTCAAGGTGACCTGCCCAACGTAGTCTGTTCTTTTTTATTTCGTTCACTATTGGTGGGTCTTCATATAATTGATATAACTCATGGTTAGTGCGTGTCCTCCACCCTGTTTCATCCTGTATGGCACCATATATTTTCCTAAGGATTTTTCTTTCCCAAGTGTTAAGTAAATTTTCAGATGTCTTTGTCAGTGTCCAGGTCTCACTTCCATACATTGCTGCTGGTCTTATTATAGTTTTGTATATTATTTTCTTGGTTTTATTTGAAATCATTTTGCTCTTAAGTAGATGGTGGGTGCTATAAAATGCCCTGTTGGTAGGTCATTTTTGAAATTAATAGTACTTCCTAGATATTTGAAAGTTTGGATGTTTTCAAATTCGTGGTCTTTGATTTTGATATTTTGTCCCTCTGTTTGATTGTCTCTTGTCATTGTGATGTACTTGGTTTTACTGTCATTGACCTCAAGTCCTGCTGGTCGAGATGCTTCTTCTAGTTGTATGAAGGCTCTAGCGATGTCAGAGGTTTCTTTACCCAATAAGGCAATGTCATCGGCATAAGCAAGGTATTGTAGAGGTTGGCTGTATATCGTCCCTGTTGGTTGTGGACCCATGTTTTCTCTCCTGAAGTAGTTAGTAATAGTTCCCCTTGTGTTTATGTGTATATTTCTTATAACTCTCTCCAGTGTTAAGTTGAAAAGCATGCAGGAAAGTGCGTCTCCTTGTCTTAATCCTTGTTTAATCCTAAATTCCCGTGAGTGTTCTCCATGTATTATGACTTTGCTTTTTGAGTTGTTTAATGTCATATGTATAAGTCTTGTCAGCTTATTGGGTATTCCAAAATCCTGTAGTGTGTCATATAGGTATTTCCTTCTGATACTGTCATAAGCCATTTTATAGTCTTGATAAAAAAGTTGGTGGATTGGTATGTTGTATTCATGGCATTTTTCTAGTATACATCTTAGTGTGAAGATGTGGTCGGTTGTGGATTTGTTGGGTCTGAAACCACATTGGTAGTCACCTAAGATTTCTTCTGAATATTTTCCAAGTCTCTTAGTTATAAGCCTAGACAGTATCTTATAAGTCACATTTAGTAGAGAGATTCCTCTGTAATTACAGCACTTTAACTTGGATCCTTTTTTGTGTATTGGAGTTATAAGAGCCGTTTCCCATTCTGTTGGTATTACTTCTTCTTCCCAAATTCTTGATATTAGTCTGTGTATTTGGGAATGTAAGTCTTTCCCTCCATATTTAATTAGTTCTGCTGTGATTTTGTCCTCTCCTGGTGCTTTGTGATTCTTCATGGTCCTAATTATTTCTGATGTTTCAATGAGTGTTGGAGGGTTCACTAAGGGATCTGGTCCCCCATGCGGCAGTTCATATTCTCCATTGTCTCCATCTTCAGTGGTATTTAGGATCTCCTCAAAGTATTCAGCCCATCTCTCAATGACCCTGCTGTTTTCTGTAATAAGCTGACCATCTTTGTTCTCACACATGTGTGATCTAGCTTGAAATCCGTTCTTTTCATCTTTAATTTTCATATACATTCCTCTCATGTCTCCCTCCTTTGCTAGTTCCTCAATTTTAGTGATCTTGGACTTTTCCCATTCCCGTTTTTTCTTTCTTACAACTTTTGTGGCCCTTCTTCTTGCTTCATTGTATTGCTGTCTAGTGTTCCTGGTTTCTCTCTGTAGCATTATCATTTGGGCATTGTTCTTCTCTTCTATAGTTTGTCTGCATTCATCATCATACCACCCTATTTTCTCGTTCTTTTGTTTAAATCCAACTACCTCTTCTGCTGTTCTTTTGATAGCATGCTTTATTATTTCCCAATGCTCATTTATGTTATTTTCGCAGTCCTTTTCTAATGTTGTCAGTTGTGTTTGGAGTGCCATTCTATAAGTTTCTGCAACAAGTGGATCCTTTGTGAGTTTTTGACTATCATATTGCTGTGCTCTCTTTCTTTGGTAATTGTGTATGGTACTTATTCTTTGTCTAAATTTAGCTTTTACTAGTAGGTGGTCTGAGTCAGCATTAGCTCCTCTGAAACTTCTTACATCTAGTATGTCTGATCCATGTATCTTATCTATGAGTATATGATCTATTTGATTCTGGGTGTTGCCATCAGGTGAGATCCAGGTTACCTTGTGAATATTCTTATGTTGGAATTTTGTGCTGCTGATAGACATTCCTTTTCCTGATGCAAAATCCACTAATCTTATGCCATTATTGTTGGTCTCTTCATGTAAACTTTCTTTGCCAATTATTGGTCTGAATACTGGTTCCTTTCCAATTTTTGCATTGAAATCTCCTAGGACTATTTTGATGTCATGCTTTGGCGCTTCATCATAAATTCTTTCCAGTCCATCATAGAAGGCTTCTTTTGTGTTATCATCTGCATCTTCAGTAGGGGCATGAACATTGATAAATGATATGTTGAAGAATTTTCCTTTCAAACGTAGTGAGCAGAGTCTATCACTTACAGGTTTAAATCCAATGACATTACCTACCATTTCCTTTTTAGCAGCAAAACCTGTACCTAAGTTGTTAGTGCTTCCACCACTATAAAATATAGTATACTCCTTGGTTCTGAGAATGTCCGAGTCTTTCCACCTGATTTCCTGTAGGGCTGCAAGGGGTATCCTATATTTCTTTAACATTTCAGTAAGTTGGGCTAGCGCACCTGCTCTATAAAGGCTTAGCACGTTCCATGTCGCAAAACAAAAATCATGTCCTTTTCCAGGCCTAGGTCGTTTTCCGTTGAGATCTGTCCGGGTTTTCTTGTGTGTATTAGCTTTTGTAACAGTATTTTTTATATGACAGAGTTGTTAGCCCTGTGCATAACCATCTGGGGGGCTGCCCCTTTCAGCTCTCTGGATAGCTGCCTTTATTTTCGGGTAAGGTGCCCTAGCCTTTGTGGATCCCTCCACTTCCTACAAGGCAGCAGGTTTGATTTTGGTCCACCCCGGGTATTTTATTTCCCCGGTACCCACCATATCTGGAGGGCATTCCCCTATCCGCCACCTGGGGAGGCGCTCGATGGGAGATCAAAAACTCCACACGAGCAAATCTCTACTCATTGCAGCTATATCCAAACATGGGGAAAGTTTTCAGGAGTCAACCCTGAAGAAAAATCAAGAGCCAGTGACCCTTGGGCAGCTTACAGTGCTACACCCTGGCAGAGTCTGGGATGCCGATAAAATTTACTCCTTAACTTTATTGGCATTAACCTTCATTTGGATAGATCAGCTGGTTGCAAGGGGGGAGGACTGCTGCGTGTGTGACATGGTTCCAATCATAGCCTATGTATTCATCTCAATTACATGAGACCAATAGTTGTTTCATAACTGAAGGAGGCCATAAAATAATCAAATGTATCTCATAGTGCCTCTAGTATATGGTTTTGTGGGTCATGCTTTATTTTGTAGTATGCTTGGTCCCCTTTCACATCCTTCAGATGCAGATGATGCAAAGGTCATCTGTTTCTATTACTGATGGTTAACAAGGGTGTTCTTAGCTAATGTCAAGTACCCATTATTTATATTGTAAATCTTAAAGAATTCATTAACTAAATTAACTTTGATCTTACTTACAGATTAATGTGACATGTGAAATGAGATATTCCTCTAGTGGTTGCTTTGATTTTCTTTCAGAGGTCTCTTTGAAAAACACAAGCTTGTATTTTCATTTTTGCTTTGCTCAGAGATTATGAAAACTGAAGGGGAAATAACTCCCTTGGAGTGGAATTTTTTTCTCCGTGGACCTATTGGAGGTATAGAGAAGGTACTATACATTTTGATTATTATTTGTCTTCTTCTCTTATTTTAACTTCATTTATTTTAGGAAATGCCTTCACAGAAATGAAATGACTTTCTAGAGATCCTAGAGATATATAAATATGTTATCATTTTATTATATACATTAGGAATAAAAGTTTTAAATAATAGTACACTTGTATGGAATAGTGATTTTCTGTGACCGTGGCTGTGTATCAATGATTAGCCTCTTTATGCAGAAGAGAAGTTAAAAAGGGAAGATTCTAAATTTCAAGAGATGTTAAATGCTGAATGCCACAGAATTTTCTGTACATCTTAAAGATTGTAGCTTATTCAAATCAATTAGATTTGAGAGTTTAAATTTATATAACCATTGAGAATCAACACACTTTGTCACCACTGACAACTTGACATATTTATGGATTATTTAGAATCTCATTGAAAGAGGAAGGTTAAACAATTATAGAACACACAACTTCTATCAAAATAAAAACTTTTTTTCTTTTATTGTAATTAAAAGCCATTACATTTTCTATAGTAAAATGTCCCCAAACCAGAAAACACAACGTGGCTTCCATTAAATGTTTGGAAAATGGCCTGCGAGATGAGTGACACATTTGAAGACTTCCGTTACATCCATTATGATTTGGATAAAACACCTGTATGGATAAGACTGGATGAAGGCCCTGAGGTAATGATAATGATAACAAAATGCATTACCCATATAAAAAAATATTAAAACAATCAGTCTCAATCAAACTGAAGGCTACATATCTTAATAATTAGGACATATCTTCAAAAAAGATCATTTCATTCTTTGAAATCTGTCTCTTTAATCTATTTGTACATAATAATGAGAGACTTAACTCTGCAAAGGCATTGTTTTTCTGGCTGATTTAGGCAACCCATTTCAGGCGTAGGAAATAAATAGCACTTTTTAGAATTTGTCCTAGCATTTGGAATGAGAAATATGCCTTAATCACTTGTCTTATATTAAATTGTTTTATTGTGGTTTTAAATTATACAAAATATTTTACAGTTTGTGGCATAGTAACCATGGCACAAATGGGTTCCGTGAGCCCAGGCTCATTACCAATCTCTTAAAAAAAAAAATGTGTTTTAATGTTTTGAATTATTACATTATTTTATTTCCCATTAATTCTGTGATTATAATTTTTAAATTGTCTGCAGTATATTGCCATTTGATAAAGAAACTGATGGGGCCTCCATACAGGATGACTAAATTTAGTTTTGTCATTCTAGATTCATTGTTTTAATCCTGTGCCCAAGAGTCTCTTGCTACCCCTTCTGTTTACTCTGTAATGCTAGCCAAACACATTTTCTGTAATAGTATATAGCCTGGTGAGCCAATACACATAAAGCAATGAACAATCAAAATAAGCACTATATTTCTTATGGCCCTGAAGAATTCACATTAGTCTGAACACATTTGGATGAACCTATAATAAAAATCTGTCGTTGAAATCATTAATGTATACTGTGTACAGCTCTCTGTACTTTAGTTCCAGTGTTACTGAATTAGACTCAGATGGCAAGTCCAGTCACATTTATTGGGTTGGTTAGTTCTTAGCTTCATATCAGGATTTCCTGACCACAAACTCACGAAGCTCTATTACTATCTTAAAAAGCTGAACACATGGACCAAATGAAGATTGTAAAATTAAGAGCAGATAGTTGCTATCTTTGCACCAAAAATGCAACAGCTTTTGTTGAACCTTATGATGATAATATTCATGAGGTCGAAATGCATTTTATTGATCAAGCCAGTTACCTAATGAAAAAACAACCACAAAAGTGCAAACATAAAAAAAAAAAAAAAAAAGCAGAAGATGCAGATTAAGGAGACGCCCACAAAAATTCAGACTTAACAAACAACCAGCAAGCTTGCAGACAAAAGAAACAAGCATGAAGATTAAGACAAGAAACAATTAGCAGAAAATGCAGACATAAGAAAAACACCTTGAAGATACAGACATGAGGAACAACAGGCAGAAGATGCAGACATAAACCTTTAAATTCAAGAGTGTAAATTTGAGCCTCCAACTAGGAACAATTAAGTGAGTTGGCATCTTTCACACAAAAATTGTAGTGCTTGTGACAATAACAAAACAATAGTGCTTTGTGACAAAAATAAAGTTTTTTATTTCACTTTCTCTAGTGGGTATTCCCATTTTACATAATGATTTATCAATCTATGTAAGCAATGGACATAAAGTTTATACAATAACTGTTGGAAATAAAGAAAATGAACAAGATAACAATTATTTTGGTGTATGGTTAGTTTAGTTCTTTCCTTGTAAATCCTAGGCACAATTTGAACCGGAGGGGGTATGGGGTGAATGTTATGAAAATGATTTAATGTATCAGTTGTTGTTGTTATGTTAACGTGTGCTTGTAACTTTCCATAAGAATGTGTTCAGCAAATATTAGAGATGTGTGTTGTGTAGTCATTCAGTGTATTTCGACTCTATTGTATTATTATGTTCCTAACAGGAGGCAAGAGAAAAAAAGTGTTTTTCTTTACAATAACTGTTAAAGAATTTTAAAAAGGCTCATTTTTTTAACAAGGATGTATTTTATATTCAGCTTGACTTGGGCCTTTAGGTCTAGGTTTTACAATGTTATGAATGCAAGAAGCTTGTGAAAGTTTTTGTGTTTTAAAATTGTATAGATTATAACTGAGAAAGCATGATTTTTTTTATATCAAAAACTTTAGGTTCGAGCAAATCCTCCTCCGGAGCGCTTTCTCTACGCTGTCTTGGATCCCCCTGAATATAACGATGGTGATCTGCCTCTTCCAGATAGAGTTAATGGAAATTGGAATGATCGCCTGACAGCTTTTCAAAAATTAATGTTTGTTAAAGTTTTCCGTGAGGAAAGGGTGAGTTTTCAATTAAAAGTTTTGTTGTGTGCCCAAGAAAGAGCATCACACTCACATCTTACAAACCAGTACATAGACCTACTATTTTAACTGTGAAACTGGCAAAGGGGATCAAAGGATCTTGCGCCATAGCCTTAAGTTTTCTTACCATGGTTATAGTTTAAATATTAGATCTATGTTCTGCGGCACAGGTTCTCTGTAAAATCACATCACATCTTAGATCCCTGGGTTAGGGAAGTCAAATGGATAATCTAGATCTATGGCCTGCTAACCAAACTTCTTCCCAGTTAGAGGCTCATTCTGGCTTTTTACAATATGATGAATTAAAAACAATGCTTACACTCACAATGTTCAAATGTTTAAAAGGAGTTGATATTCTCTGTAACATGAATTAACTTAATTTTGAGGTAGAAAGACTAATTGAATAGATCTAGATCTAGATTAATCTAAATTGATGCCAGGGTTATCCTTCAATGCTAATAGATATCTTGGGGCTATTGAGATTGTTGATCCATTGAAAATGATAGAAAAAAGTAGCAGTTAGGATCAAAATAATCTTCTAACTATAAAGCACTGTGTGTAAATTTTTTTCAACAAAGATATTTTTCTTGGGTTTTATGTGAATAAAAATTAATTATATCCTTTTTGGATTTATTGTTAACTTTTATATTATGTCAATTCTGTTTTTATCCTAGACAACATTTGCAGTGACAGAGTTTGTTTCTGAATGTTTAGGGAAACAATTTGTTGAAAGTCCTCCTGTCACATTGCCAGAACTCTATGAAAGTATGTCTAAGACTACTCCACTGGTCTTCCTTCTTTCTCCAGGATCAGATCCAATGACATCATTTCTACGTTTTGCTAAAGATATGGGAGTTCATGAAAAGTAAATACAGACATTTTTTCAATAAATATATTCATTAAATTATTTTTCTACCATAAATGTCTTCTTTAAATTAAGCTAAATTCTATGGGAATTTAAATATGATTGTTATGGAAAAGAGAAACATAAAGCTTACATGGAGAAACTGCTGCCATTTTTGTGACATCTTTTTTGTGTGGTGTCAGTCTGCTGCCCTTTCATATCAGTTAGTTACTTCTTGAAAATTAAGTTTTAACCGAAACAATTAGCTTCTCTACAACATAGGGAACTAGATTTCTTTCCAACACTAGCTTTTAATACAAGTAGATCTACATCATCTCATTCACAAAGTCAAGGCTCTAACTCTAGTTAGACTGAGAGTTTCTTATTACAGTGTTCCCCCTGCTTCCTCATTTTCCAAGAGTTTCTGAAATCTCCTCAAATTTACCCATATGACTGAAACAGCTCAGCTTTGTCTTTTCACATTATAGACTTGAGAAGTTCCTCCTTTTTTTTTGTCATCCAGAGTGTTGACTTGTAAGAGTAAAAACCCAGCATTTTTCTGTAGCATTTATTTGAATTTTTTCTGTCTGTGTTCAGTATCCAACTTTCACAACCATGTGGGGGTTCAGAGACCACTAGAGAAGAATGCAGTTTTAATTTGGTTGGAAGCTGTTACTTTTCCACATTCTCTAGTTTGCTCATGACAGCAAATGCCAAGCTTAAAAGGGTTTTTATTTCTTATTGATCTGAAGTCCATATCTTCCAATGTTTGAGCGTAGGTATTTAAATGAGTCAACTTCTAATGTTAGTTCGTTCGACTGTACCCCAACATCCGCAACATCTCATTATATCTCCAGCACAAACTAGTATTTTGAATTTATCAGCACTGATTGCCATGCAAACTGCTCTAGTATCCAGTTTTGAAGTAATATCTTGTACCTGGTCTGAAATCTCCCCAATGAGGTCTATATCGTCTTCAAACCCGAGATGAACAAAGGCTGCCCATATGGTCAAGTAGGAGTAAATCCTTCTTGAGTTTCCATCATAATATGCTTCAGAAATATGTTAATTAATAAGAGCTGGAGAGAGAATGCATCCTTACCACACTCCTATGGATGTCCTAAAACTTTCTCAAACTTGGTTGTTCAGAAGTATTGAGCTGTTTGCCTTTTGGAATAGGGCTTTGATAATATTGATAATGTTTTTATCCAAGCTGAACTTCCTCATCACTTGCCACATACCATGATGCCAAAACCAGTCAAACGTTTTTTTTTTAAATCTGTGAAGTCGTGTACCAGTTTATTTAGCTGTTAAAGACATTTTCTTCTTTAACAGTCTAATGTTAAATATATGTTCAAGAATGCTTCTACCTTTGCAAAGGACCTCCTGAACTTTTGAGTCTGTTGAAATTATTTTTAGCATTATTTTGCTTGGATAACTATTAGACTTTATCGTTCTATATTTTTTTTGTTTTTTTATTGTCTCAAGTTTTCTTTCTGGAGCAGTGGAATAAAAAAAAAATTTGGTTCTATTCTTGTGGCAATATTTTTTTAAATCCCATATTTTCTGGCAGATAGTCCTAAAAATTTTGTTATATTTGAGCCATTGTATTTTAAAAGTTCTGATGGTATTTTATCCCTCTGATGATACGATATAAATACCATAAGAAGGATAGAAGTGTTACTTATTTGAAACCTATCAATTTTTTATTTTTTCTATCTTTATACAGTTTAATTATATATTTAATAAATTCTTCTTTGTATAACTTTTAATTTGGAGCAAGCTGGCTGAGGGAAATTTCTGTGGCATTTTACGTCAGGAGAGACGATCTTTTCCCTTTGCAACATCTTGTGTGACTAAAGAGGCCAATCTTTGATACACAGCTGTGATCGCAGGTTGGGCATATGTTATCACCCTTCTTTCTGCTTCTGTAGTGTATGGCATCTGCAATCCGAGACCCTTCCTTTATGCTCTCTCTTCTTGTAGATCTATCCAGTGCTACTTTTTCCCAGCTGCTAGTGTCGATTTTGAAGAGCTTCATGTCGCGTTTGCATACATCCATATAACGTAAAAGTGGGTGACCAGCGGCTCTCCTGCCTTCTATTAGATCACCATACAGAATATCTTGTGGAAGTCGATCTACTGACATTCTACGAACGTGGCCAAGCCAGCCAAGGCATCTGCTGCTGATAACAGAGTGCATGTCCTGGCATCCTGCTCTTTGTAGCACTTCCTTATTGGTTATCCTATCTTGTCACCTTATTTTAAAGATCCGCCTTAGGCATCGGAGGTGGAAGACATTCAGCTTTTTTTCTGCCATGAGTAAGTTGACCAAGTTTCACTTCCGTATAGCAAGGTGCTCAACACACAGGTCCGGTAGACTAGGCCTTTAGTATTGTTAGTCACTCTTTTCTGCAACTGTGACATGGTGGCCATTGCTTTGGCTATCCTGTTGTTAATGACTTTATCCAGTAGAGTATTGTTGGATATGATGTAGCCAAGATAGCAAAAGTGATCCACAATTTCTAGTGGTTGGCCATTAATGTTTACTTGAGGTGCAGTATTTATGTTCTGGACTAGTATCTTAGTCTTGCTTTGACTAATGTTTAAGCCTAACTTCTGGCTAGCAGCAGATAGTTTGTCAACTAGGAATTGAAGCTGAATATCAGAATCAGCCACAATAGCTGTATCATCAACATACAGGAGTTCCTTGATAAGTAGCTTCCTAGCCTAGGTTTTTGCCCACAGCCTTGATACATTAAATAGTTTTCCAGAGGATCTTGTATGGAGAAACACACCTTCGTTGATGTCGTTGTACGCATGATGCAGTAGACAGGAGAAGAATATGCCAAACGGAGTAGGTGCAAGCACACATCCCTGCTTGACACCACTGCTTACCTCAAAAGGTGTTGATTGGGCTCCATTGAATTGACAGTACATTTCGTTTCCTCATGAAAGCACTCAATGAACTTCAGTAGTTTGGGAGGGCAACCTATTATCCTTAGGAGTTTGAAAAGGCCACTTCTGCTGACCATATCAAAGGCTTTAGACAGATCAATGAAAATGATGTAAAGTTGTCTGTCTCTCTCTGAATTTCTCCTGCAGTAATTTCTCCTGAGGGAAATTTAATTATTATGACATTTCCTAAATTTTATTTATGTATAATTAATTATTGCTTAATTACATGGTGGTTGTTTTTATTAAATCCTTATCACATTTAGAAAGTAATTTGTAGGTTTGATTCTTTATTTTAACTATTCACTTATAGTGTGAAATCAATTTCACTTGGCCAAGGTCAAGGTCCAGTGGCAGATACAATGATCAAGAATGCAACCAAATTTGGTGAATGGGTTTTTGTACAGGTAAGGAACAGAAGCTAGCATCTTGTTTTTTCTTAGACCTTTCCAATTGTCATTTTCAAAAAGTATATAGGTAACTATTATATTATAATCTCTCCTAGCCATTGACTAAACAGAAATCAATGTTTATTTTTTTTGAATAAACATAGATTTTTTTCCCTAGATTTATAAATATATTAATTAAACATTTGATTGTATTATTTTTAAAAGACTTAACATTTTTTGCGTTAAAAAGTTATTTAAACCAAAACATTTAGTTTAAATTTAACTTATTAAATTCTTTTTAGAATTGCCATTTAGCTGCTTCATGGATGAATGCCATGGAAGACATTATTAAAAATATCCAGGAGACCAGTTCACTTTTACACAGCAACTTTAGACTCTATCTGTCTTCAATGCCTGCCAAACATTTCCCTGTCAGTGTTCTTCAGAATAGTGTCAAAGTCACTAATGAGCCACCTAAGGGCATTAGAGCCAATCTAAGAAGGGCATTCATAGATATGTCAACTTCATTTTTTGAAGACCACCGTAAGACTTTTTTGTTTTTGTTAGAAAATTGTTTAATAATTAACAATAAATTCCAACACTATGATAGTATTGAGAGATGATAATGTAGTCCTCTGTGTTAATAGTAATAATGTTATTTACACTATGTATTGTGTATGGATTATTATAGTGTTGGTTTAATCCTGTGCACTCCCAGGGGAGCATAGGGCCGCAGCCACACCTCTCCACTGAACTCGGTTCTGAGCAGCTTTCTTAATCTGCTGCCATGTCATTCCAGTACCCTCAGCTTCACTGATGACTGACCTCTTCCAGGTTTGCTTGGGTCTGCCCACTTTCCTCTTTCCTTGTGGGTTCCAGTCAAGTGCCTGCCTTGCAACATTGGTAGCTGGTTTTCACAGGGTGTGTCCTATCCAGCTCCATTTTCGTTTTGTGATGTCTTGGGCTATGGGCTTTTGTCTAGTTCTCACCCACAAATCGATAGTAGTTATCTTTTCTGGCCACATAATTCCTAATATGCGGCGTAGGCATCTGTTAACAAAGGTCTGGAGCTTTTCCATATTTGTTATATTTGTTATTATAGTGTAGGTTGATTGATTTTTTAATTTAAAAATGACAAAAAAAAAGACATTTTAAAGATTAGTAATAATAATGACTGACTTAACTTGTGTTATTGTTTCTATATAAATTAAAAAAAATTTTTATAACAGCTCTGGGAATGGACTGGAGGAAGATCATTTTTGGCATTTGTTTTTTTCATGCTGTTATTCTTGAGAGGAAAAAATTTGGACCATTAGGCTGGAATAATACAGTAAGAGTCATGTTAAGACTGTAGAATTGGGATATTACAGTTAGAGTGTAGAACCATAATATTACAGTAAGAGTAATGTTAAGAACTGGAATATTATCTATTAGTGTAAGGACCCATTCAATTTTTTTTGTTTTTTAGATACTATTAAAGCTATAACATAACAGACATAAACTCAAGTGTTAAAATGACCCATTAATCTAAAAAAAAAGTTTTGAACAGATAGGTCTTAATGTTCTTCTTGAATGTAGTAGTGAAGCAAGCTGTTTGTCTGAGATCAATGGGGATTGAGTTCGAAACCTTTAGACAAGCACTGAAAAGGCCCACAAACTGTAACTTTTTAGTGAGAAACATGTCACATTGAGTCCATGGACTGCAGGGCTCTCTCTCTAACATATGGAGTGATCAGTTCACTAAAGTAAAAGGACATTCTTAGTTTTGTAGTCAATTCTTGCATTCAATGGAGTGTACACAAGAGAGCAGTAGCAGAATCACTTCTTGTTTTTCATAGGACCATTCATGCAGCATTGTTCTGAATTTGCTCTAGCTCAGCGGTTCTCAACCTTTTAAGGTCAGCGACCCCTTTTAGAATCCCCCACTCTAACGCGACCCCCCCTAACACACACACACACAGCAATAGAAGAATAGAAAAAAACAATCTATATTTTCGATGGTCTTAGGCGACCCCTGGCAAATTGTCAATCGACCCCCAAGGGGGGTCGCGACCCACAGGTTGAGAACCCCTGCTCTAGCTGAATGATGTTGTTGTCCTGTATACCTACCTGCTAGCACGGGATTGCAGTAGTCAAGGCAGGAGAGTATGAATATCACAGCTAACTTTTTTTTGTTGACTCTGTTGTCAAATATGGTCAGATCTGGCCTAATCTGCCCAGCTGCAGATAGAGATCTTTGCAGAGCTGACTTATGTGTGGGTCAGAAGAAAAGAGTTGAGGCAAAGAAAACTCATATTAGCTTAATTTAAAGAACTAAGCCACGAGCTAGCACTAGTGCTCAAAATACTTTTTCAGGCAACACTTAATCAGGGTAGGGTACCTAAGATTGCAAACTAAGTGGATAAAAGAAACCTGGCAGTTCATGATGAGTAGGGAATCTATACTCTCTACATTTGTCATGTAGTTTTCTTAATTGCTTTTGTCCTATCTTTATTCATAGTAATATATATATATATATATATATATATATATATATATATATATATATATATATATATATAATCCGTCAGTCATGAAAATGAATGCTGTAGTAGTATAGTGCTTATTGCCATTACCACTACCAGCAAAGAAAACCTTACAATATGAACAATGAAAAGAAATAGAAAAGCAATCTCAGCCACATGTGTCATGAAGTTATTTAAAAAAAATAAGTTATTTATGTTAAAAAATAGCTGGAAAAAAAAACCAGTGAGGCCCTAAAGAAAAAGCTTAAGAATTTTGGGGTAGAGAATAAGGGTTTCTTTTTTTTTTTCTGTGTTTCTATTGCTATTATTAGAACTTAATGTTTGCTATTATTATTATTATTGTTTTTAATGTTTGCTATTATTAGAAATTGTTTGTTTTTTTTTCCAAAAGAATCAACTTGTTTATTAAGGCTTGTCCCATTAAATTAATTATGACATGAAGCTGATATAAAATAATAAATTGACGAGAGTTGGCCTTAATTAATGCTAATTAGGCATGTGGCATCTGACTGTGTTAAGATATTAACTTTCATTTAGTGCTGGATATTCAAAACTAAAAACTTTTCTCTAGGTTACTAGGAAAAAATTTTGTTAAACATTTATTATTGTCTAACAACCTTTTTTTTTTCGAGAAAATTCATCTACCTGGTATATTGAAAATAATTTTTTTGACCTTTCCTTATAACAATTGTGAAAGACTATACCAGTATAGAGTCAGAAGTAATTGAAGCTGGATGATTACTTATATAATATTGTTATTAAATCTTATTTGGAAAAAAAGACTCCTGACAGACATTAATCAACTGGTAAAGGAAGTTATGTATTAGAAAAATGTATTCCCTGTGCTGTGTAGAAAAAAAAAAGAGAAAGAGATAAAGAGATAATCAATGTTTGAAAGTAATGAGAGGCTGTATTATGGGAGTAGCTACTGTGATATATGGTAGACTAGATTTGTTCAATTTAAAATAGAAAATGCAATTAGGGAAGAAAAATGTGTTTTTGTTCAGTACAGACCATCCTGGCAATGCAAGTTCTAAAATTGGTGGCTCATGAATATAAAAAAAAAAAATGCTCAACACACACAAAAATATAACAAACACACATATAAAGTATAAATATTTCTTTTATTTTTTAAAAAAGAAAATATTCAGCATCAAAACATGCAGCAATATGGACCTGTTAATTAAACAACTAATAAATCATAATGAACCTAACACAGTTAACAATAATGATATTGTTGTGTCTCTCTCCTTTGTTTCTTGATTGAAATCAAAACAGCTACCACCAATTGCGAGAATGTGGCAACTCAGATTCTAAATAGGGTGATACTTTATTGAGTCTGATGTATTACATGCCAAATAGTGTACTTTATTGAGTCTGATGTATTACATGCCAAATAGTGTACTTTATTAAGTCTGATGTATTACATGCCAAATAGTGTACTTTATTGAGTCTGATGTATTACATGCCAAATAGTGTACTTTATTAAGACTGATGTATTACATGCCAAATAGTGTACTTTATTAAGTCTGATGTATTACATGCCAAATAGTGTACTTTATTAAGTCTGATGTATTACATGCCAAATAGTGTACTTTATTGAGTCTGATGTATTACATGCCAAATAGTGTACTTTATTGAGTCTGATGTATTACATGCCAAATAGTGTACTATTGGCAACACAAAATTTCTAATTGAATAACTGTTGTACTGTTCTGATCTTGTACTGGACTCCACTGTGCTAGACTGTCTTGACTCTGCAACTCTCTCTCTTTCTTTATATAGGGTTTCTGAATGTCACTAGTCCTCTCTGGATGATCATTTCTTCACTTTCCTAAGGTAATTCATTTCAAAATATTATCTTTTTAGAAAAAAAAATGTGTGTATACAGTTTTTCTTATAAATAAGTCGTATCTATTTTTATTTTAGTATGCTTTTAATGATAGTGATAGAGAGTGTGCATTGCTCAACATGGAAATGTTTTGTAAAGATGGTTACATCCCTTGGGAGACACTGATCTATATAACAAGAGAGGTAGAGTATTGTGTGTATTGTCATTTGCGCATGAGATATAAATATTTTAGTTTCTTTCTAAAACACTAAGCCAAAAATATTTATCTCTTGACTTTTCATGACTTTGTTATAAACGTGTAATTAAAAAGAAAAATTTTAAAGGAAATTATTGTAATAGTTTGAGACAACTTAATTAATAATTTTGTAATTGGAATTGACCAGACATGTATGCCCACTTCATGTGGAGCGAAAATGACAAAACAGTGCACATTATATCATATATTCTATATGGATTTTGCTCAGCAGCTAGACATGCAATATCAGGCTTTAAGACCAAGCTGGATTAAAGGAGTAACAGAAGTGGGCTAAATTGAGTCAAGAGAGAAAAGTATCATTTTGTCATCAGACCACAGATGGCTCACATTGAATTATTATCACATTTCTTAAAATGCAATTGTGCATTTTAACATTTTAAAATAAAATACCACCACAATTTTCAAACTACATACATCCATAAAAGACTTCATACATTAATCTATATTTGTTAATTTTCAAATTTTAGGTTAACATTTATGAATGATTATTTTTTTGTACAGTATAATACACAATTAGTTGAATGATTTAAAACTTCTTTTATCACCACAGATTACCTATGGTGGTCGAGTCACAGATGCCCAAGATCAAAGATGTCTAAGGACAATTTTAAAGTTTTTTTTCAGACCTGAAACCTTAAAACCAAAATATAAATACTCAGAATCAGGTAATTGTAATGTATATTCAATATAAAGTACATTATAAGGGAAGTCCTTTAATTTATTTGTGGCAGATGTTGATGTTTATTAGCAGGTTTCAAACTAGAACTAAAATAAATTGAGTATGTTTCCTTTTTTTCTTTTTATACACCATATCTGTGATCTAACCTTTGAAACTAGCATCTTCGTCTTCGTACAAGTATTACTTCAGTCAGTACACACACACATACACACATTGTCCTTAACACAGATCAACATATTTTGATGTAAAATACAAATATTCCAAATTGATTTCTCTCATCTGTAAGTTTGTATAATGTTCTACTAATAATTTGTAAAAGGATTTAACTAGGTTAAGGTGCTGGTATAGTTAATAGTTTATGGCACATCAACATTATTTAGATCTCTATTGATTGTAGAGAAGCTGCAGGTTTAGAAGCATTGACAACTGATCAAAAAAGTCTGTATTGCTATTAAGATGCATGTCATAGAGAGGCATGTAACATGCATTTTAAAATAGTTGCATGAAGTGATCAAAGCAAAATTCCTTTTCAAAAATATGCAAACAAAAAACATACATAAATTATAACCAGTTACAGAATTGAAGTATGAGCCTAATCAAAATTGATATAACAAATTAGATTAAATCCATTCTTATCTGACTTCAGAATCCTATGCAACTTGAGCAAAGATTTAACATAGTGAAAGTAGATTTGATTAAGACTGTTTTAGTCTGTCAGGGTGAGGAACATTTTAGCTCGTGATACATTGTTTATTTTACTATTCCTCTTATCAGCTGGCAAAAGGGTTTAAAAAAAAACAACAAACTTGGATGGACACAGATCTCAAAAATAGCTCTAACAAATTTAACAGTTTAAGTATAACTTTGGGAAAAGAATAACTAGCTAATTGGCCGCACTTGAAACTTGTTTGACCATTATAATTTTTCAAAATATAAATTTCTTACAATTAAATTTTGTCTGGAGGTCAAAGAGTTCAATAAATACATCAACTTTTTCAAGAACATTTTACATCTTTGAAACTTTTATTACTTGTATTAATATCTAGATCCAGTATTCTAGTCTAGGCTACCCTTTTTTTTAATATTGCCATGTCTGCATCTGTATCATCTAATTAGAATTTTATATATTCTGACTAGATTTATACATGCCCTTAACCTTGATTTATTTCAGGTATGGGGGAGAGGGAATTGTTCTTTTGTTTAAAATGTATTATTCTTTAGTAATTAAAAGCAAAGTAATTGCTTACCAAAAGTCATCAGCCTCATAAGAAATAATGTCTTTGAGAAAAAAAAGTTATGTTGTTTTGTATTAAATACAATGGGCCATGGAAGGTAATTGTTTAAATTTAATCTATTTTTGAAGGTATTTACTATCCACCTCTTGTCAAGACATTGGCTACTGTCAAGGCTTACATTGAATCTCTACCACTTATAGATGAGCCAGAAATCTTTGGGCTCCATGAGAATGCAAACATAGCCTTTCAGTTGAATGAAACCAATGCTTTACTTGGTAAGTCTGTGTTTGTTTTGGTAACAGTCGCAATTTACTGCTATATACACTTACACTGGTTTTGTTTTGAAATACTTTAGTTAAGAATATAAATCATTGTCATATAATAAATTGTCATATAATCTTTTTTACACTGCTTTATTATGGCTTACAACATTGTAGCCATCAGTGAGTCTTATGCTCTATGGACAGACTCCTTTGCCACTTTTCTCTCTAAAAAGATTCAGATTGTGGGTCGTTTAGAACTTTCTTTTTGTTGATCTCAGGAGAACCACATTTGATTATGTTCAAGAAGAACATTCAAACCAGTTAGAAACTCTTACTTTATATATCTGTTTTGTTCACCTATTACCTTGAGCCTACTGTTTTGTTAGCAGCACTAATAAATCAATTGATTCTTCTTATTCAAATAAATCAACAAAAAAAAAGGGTGAGATGTTTGGAATTTAAGACAAAAATTTTTGTTCATGCAGAACTAAAGGAGTAAAACAAATTTTTATCTAGCTACAATACTTGATGTTCAACCGAGAATCGTAGCAGCTGATGGTGGGATGTCTAATGATGATATTACTTATGAACTTGCTGAGGCTGTCCTGGATCGATTGATTGACAAACTGGATATTGAAAGAGCGAATCCCAATATGTTTACAGTACGTACTAATATTATTAGTTCCAAGTAAAAATGGTAGTTTTTAATTCTTAGTACTTACTTTACTTAGAGTCCATCACCCCTATTTAAGTATGGGCCACCAGCAATGGATTTCCATATTCCCATTTATTGGGCCATCCTTTTAATTCTTAGTAGGCCTTTCTGTTTCTAATATTGTTAGTGATCCTATCATTCCATAGTTCCTATTATTACATGATAGTCTTTTAGTTCTTGTGATGCTTTAGTGTCTAGCTTTATATAGTAGTGTCTTAGTTTTTATCCTGCAATACCTGACATAATAGAATGCTCTCTTGGCATGCAATAATACCTAACATAATAGATTGCTCTCTTAGCATGCAATAATACCTAACAGTAGATTGCTCTCTTGGCATGCAATAATACTTAACAGTAGATTGCTATCTTGGCATGCAATAATACCTAACATAATAGATTGCTCTCTTAGCATGCAATAATACCTAACAGTAGATTGCTCTCTTGGCATGCAATAATACCTAACATAATAGATTGCTCTCTTGGCATGCAATACCTAACAGTAGATTGCTCTCTTAGCATGCAATAATACCTAACAATAGATTGCTCTCTTAGCATGCAATAATACCTAACATAATAGATTGCTCTCTTGGCATGCAATACCTAACAGTAGATTGCTCTCTTAGCATGCAATAATACCTAACAATAGATTGCTCTCTTAGCATGCAATAATACCTAACATAATAGATTGCTCTCTTGGCATGCAATACCTAACAGTAGATTGCTCTCTTAGCATGCAATAATACCTAACAATAGATTGCTCTCTTAGCATGCAATAATACCTAACATAATAGATTGCTCTCTTGGCATGCAATAATACCTAACATAATAGAATGCTGAATGTGAAAACTACTACATTATTAAAAGTTTCTTATTTAAAGAAAAACAACATAATAGTGCATACAATATTTTTTAAAATATCAAAAACCATGTTGTTGTTTTTTCAATAATATTAGATATGCTTAGTAGTAATTGACAAATTGATTGCAAAATATTGTTTCTTTATCCACTAGCCTGACGCCAAAGGTCGCATAAACTCTTTAACCATAGTATTGATGCAAGAAACTGAAAGATTCAATAAACTGCTTATAATAATCAAGGTACATGTTAATAAGATTTCAATATAGAATAATTAATGAGTATGTTTTATAGTATTGTATACAAAGACCTTACTGATATTATAAAAGGTTTAATGTAAACGAAATCTGAAGCCTAGATTTATTTAACGAATAGTTCATGAGGCAAATTACAAGAAGATTGCTTATGATATGATATTGACACAGAATAAGTTCCCCTTTCAGAGTTTGCAATCTTTATGGCAGATGATGTCAAGGTCATCTATTTTGCTGGCCAAGGTTAACGAGCAGGGTATCATGTGGCCAGCACAATGACCTACCGCCTTTACTTTCCCCAACTAAAGTCAGAATTTGGATTAGAATTAAATTAAAATTAGAATTTGGTGGACTCAGGGGCGTCCTAAAATCACAAAGCCAAGCACTTAACCACTCAGCCACCACGCCCTCAATATCTCATGTAGTGAAATCAAAAATTCTTAACTGGCCATTTCTTGTAAAAGCAAGTTGGTAGCGCCTTTCAATTTTCTAGGCTTTCAATGCATTCATCAACTTGAAAAAATTACTCTGGAATCCTTGATACACTATAATGAATCTCCACCCTGGGACGAAAGCCCTCTTCCTACTATAAGGGACCATATTGAAAACATAAAAAGAAAATCTGACTACAGACCAACAGAGCTCAAGGAAATAGTGAACTGTTTTCTACAAACCAATTATCCTAGCAATCAGTGGAACAGAGTTTACACGGATGGCTCATCCCATAAAGCCATCACAAATGGAGGAGCTGGAATACTCATCGAATCTCCAGATGGAGGAAAACTAGAAAAATCCATTGCAACTGGAGAGCTCTCTGACAGTCACAGAGCAGAAAGGGAAGCACTAGCACTAGCTGCTACCATGCTAGCAAATACTCCAAGTCAGTCAGATTGTCTTTCTAACTAATGCGAAAACAACCCTCCAAAGCTTGCAAAACTCTGATTCCTCTTGTATTTAAAAACCTCAGAACAGCACTTACAAAGCTCAACAACAACAGCAAAAAAACTGTTATTCAATGGATACCAGAATAGAAAATACCCAGCAATAACTGTTGGAATTCTCGTGATAATGGTGAAATGATAGTAAGTCAGAGCTTCATTTTAAGAGATAATTTGGTCAAGTTTTTTTAAATTTATTTTTACTCCTTTAGACATCATTAGAACAACTGAAAAAAGCCATCAAAGGTTTCGTAGTGATGAGTGAGGAATTGGAGAATGTATACAATGCTTTTTTAAATAACCATGTAAGTAATTTATTGTTTACATTTAGAATGAACGTAGATCTATCTGTTAAATTTTAGTTTTATTTTTCCCGAAAAACTTCACACATTTTATTGGAAGCTTCAACTTAAAGTCATCTTCTCTTTTACAAATTTAGTTCAAAAAGAAGATAATAATTCCAACCTGAATTCATCCTGTTACTCACTGGCTCATGTGAAACCTTTTACCTTTTACCTTTACCTATCCCTTAGTCTGTTGGACTGTTGGGGCACCAGGGATGATTTGTCGACCGTCTTTCTCCATTCCTCCCTTTTTTTTGCCTTGTTTAGAACCTCTCTCAATGGCAGGCCCTTCCATTCTTTAATGTTGTCCTCCCATCGCTTTTTCTGTCTGCCTCTTCTTCTTTTCCCTGGGTTGTTCCCTGAAGGAAGGTCTTTGCGAGCCCCGTAGATCTTGTAATGTGGCCAAAGGTTTTAAGCTTTCGTCTTTTTACAATAGCTAGCAGGTCGTCATGGGCTCCAATCGCTACAGTAACCCTGTCTCTGATTTCTTGGTTTGTGATGCGGTCTTTGAATGTGATGCCTAGGATCCTTCTGTAGCATCTCAATGCCATTGCTAGGATCCTCCTCTCAAGCTCTGCATTCAACGTCCACGACTCGCAAGCATATAAAAATGTGGCCATGACCAGAGAGCGCATCAGTCTGATTTTGGTGCCGAGGGCTAAGCCCTTATCTTTCCATATTATTTTAAGTTTTGAAAGGGCTGCTGTGGACTGTGCTATTCGGGCCAATAGTTTGGGTTTTGTTCCCTCATCTGAGACAATAGCTCCAAGGTATTTGCAGCTTCAAATACCTCATGTGAAACAGAGCTTAAAATTCTTTTAACTCATTGTTTTTCTTTTCCTTCCTTCCTTTTCATTCTCAAATTGTTCTTGGAAAGAAAGATTATTTATTATTTATTATTTGTTCTAGCATATGGAATAAGAAATGTGTCTTTAGCCTTGTGTCTCTGAGTATTTATTATATTAGGTAATGTTATTGTACTTGCAAGCTACAATTTAGTGTTTTAGGTATTACTACTACCTGTAGTTTCTTTTCTAGTGTTTTGTCTTGGAATTCCTCTAAATGTTCAGTGATATCCTAAGGTGCTAATTTAGTTTAATGTAAGTATCCATTTGTGATATTCCTCATAGCTCTATATGACATCTTTTAGATTCTTTATCTATCACATGTTGAAGGATCCCCCAAATTAAGATGCAATTTTGCATAGTGGTTTAAGGTGAAATAGAATTTTGTTGTGATATTACTGTCTGATTTGCAAACATTTATGATAAACTATAGTCTTTTTTGTTTGATTTCTTTATTATGTCAATATGGGAATTCCAAGATACTGGTAGCTTTTCATTTATTTAGGTATTTTGAGTTTCTAGTCCTCACTCTTCATTCAATGTATCATAAGATTAAACATTCATCAAGTCAATATATATGAATTGTTGTAGTGGTGTTTCTTGTTTGACATAATTGATTAACTGTGTCAGGGGGCCAGGACAGATAAGGCAAGGCTTTAAAATACAGCCTGACACATGTATGGATCAACTTTCCATTCATTATGTTTTTTCTAACAAAATCATTGTTGTGTAAATTATATGACTTACTCAATTTCAATAGATTTTTAATTTGGTTAGGGTTATTTCTTTCTGTTTGTAAAGCACAAGTTTCTTGCTTTATTAGCAAGCTTATTGAATTATAGTCCAATTCCTTTTGTGGATCAGGGGGAGACAATGGGTTGCCTTCAGGCACTCAGCAAACACAAGTCTGGTCAAGTTTGGAATAAAACTCAGCCCCCCCCCTCCCCCCTCCTCCTCTCGATGGGTTGCCACGGAATTCTTGTTACTCAGCCACACATCTCACATATTATAACAAAAAAGAAAAATAGAACTTCAATGAAAATAAATTATTAGAACTTCAATGAAAATAAATTATGGAATATCTTAAATCCACTGTGCTTACTAATGGTTTAAACTAATCCAGAGTTTTTCAAATCACTAATGTGTTTTATGTAACAATAATAATCATATAGTTTTAACGATATGTTTAGAAGCACTTTAGTATATTTAATACACATTTTGATACTCATTTTCAGGTCCCAGAATTATGGGCCAGAAACGCTTATCCTTCGTTAAAGTCTTTAGCATCTTGGGTTAAAGACCTGATAATGAGGTGTTGTTTTATTGACAATTGGATCAATAATGGACCTCCTAAGTCTTTTTGGTTGTCTGGCTTCTTCTTTCCACAAGGTTTGTAATTTTGTTGGGAAGTTGTAGATCTAGATGTCAGATACTTACAATATCTTTTCACAAACTTTTATGTGTCCTATAAACGTCATGAAAATGTGTTTGAAAATAAATTACTTTCTTTTTGGAGTATTATTTTTAAGTTGTAACATAATATGATTGGGTATGACTTTATTGCCCTATATTAAAGGATGAGTTTTGATCTTCCCATTTATGATCACATTGATTTAAGGCAACTGCAGGTGATTGCTGTTAAAACTAAAGTGTCAAAACCATGTCAGGAACAAGTGAAATATAAAAAGTACTTTTAAAAAACAAATAGCATTACTTATTTTGAATCAATAATCTAATTAATTTTTAACAGAGCTAGACTAATAATAATAAACTTGTGCAATTGGAAATACTTTAATTAGTTGTTTTTGTTTATTGCCACTTTAATGCTAATAGCTTGCTCAGTGCACTATGGTCCAATAAGTTTCTGTTGGGGAAGGGGTTGAATCTGGGAGAAAGTTTTGGTGCTGCCCTTTCAAAACCAAATTTATTTTTTTTTAAAGTAAGAAAGTTGCTTGATTCTGTATTTGAAATGGAGGTCTCAAGTATCTAGGATGAAAGGCTAATGTACTAGTCACTGAGCTGATCAAGTACTGATACAAAAATAGAAGGTTTTACAGTCTTAAAAAAAATGTGTCACCTTATTCTCTACACAAGGCTTATCTCACTTAGCTTAGTACATTAGGACTAATAATGAGAATATTTGAGTCTCAAGGAGGAGTGCAGCATTTCACTTGGCTAGGCTGTCCTAGCTGTGACCTACATATTTTGCCACACCCAATGCAGACATAATGGTTGTAGACATTGCTGTGATCTGTTTAGGTTCTCTTTCAGTAGTCTACGTCTGTGTCTGTCCTCCGTAGATTTCCTGTAGATCTCAAATTATGTATCCTTCTGCCTTTGCTGTCTTGTTCACAATAAGCCTGCTGTCTGGTAATTAACTATTTGCTTAATTTTGTGATTGATTCATGCGTTGTCATCAGCAATCAATAACTGTGCTCATTTTCAGTTGGCAAGCATTTTTTTTTAAAACAGTAAAAAAAAAAAAAACTTACTTATTGAAGACTATATCTTCTATTTATTTACAGGTTTCTTGACTGGAACTCTTCAAAATTTTGCTAGAAAGTACAACCAGCCTATTGATCATCTCTCATTCAAGTTCATTCTCCTGCCATATTCTAGAGAAGAAGCACTAGTTATGGAGCAGTTGCATACAGTTAAAAAGGGCGAAACAATACCGATGGATCAAAATGTAAACTTTCAGTTAAAATCAAATTATTTCTCTAATAAATCAATATTTATTTTTAAAACAATGGTTAAATCAGTTTACGAAATCAAAATATAGAACTTCAAAATTAAAAACACTAACAAATGATCAGACTTGATATGGAAATTTAGGAAGTATAAAAAGAATTTCACTTGATTCAATGAAATTATTTCCCATTAATTAAAAAAAAAATTAGAGAAATTTAATTAAACTTTTGTTGTTTTCTCCTCCTCGTCCTCTGTCAGATCTCAATTTTATCATAACATAATGAGGAACCTAAATGCTTCCCAGGGGGTGTGGTGGTCAAATGGTTAAGGGCTTGGCTTCCGAACCTGAGGGCCAGAGTTCGAATGTCAGTGAAGGCTGGGATCTTGAATTTCAGGATTTTTAGGGCGCCCCTGGGTACACCCAACTCTGGGGAAAGTAAAGGCCATTGGTTGTTGTGCTGGCCACATAACACCCTGCTCGTTAACCGTTGGCTTAGAAACAGATGACCTTAACATCGTCTGCCCGTGTAGAAAACATGGTCGGAAAGGGGGAAACTTTTACTTTACTTAAATGTTTCCCAAACATGTTTAATTTTTTTTAAAAAAAGCATATCTAGTAAACTTATATTTCAATCCTATCTATTTTCAGTTGGATGTTCCTGATGATGGAGTGCTCGTACATGGACTCTATATGGATGGTTTTGCCTGGGACTGGGATCACATGACTGTTGGTGACCAATTGAAAGGCCAGATGCAGGCAAAGTAAGAGCTCATAAAAAAGGCCACATTGGCATTAATGTTTGCAACACGATCTTATTAATATAGTATACAACTTTCATTCAGCTACATTATCATCTAGCAAAATGAACCAATACTTAAATACTCTTAGATAGTACAACATGGGGCAAACTAATAGCCTGTAAAGCCACACACTTGACATGTATTGCAGTGTGTGTCTTGTAATGGATATAACAAACAAAATGTATTTTAATTAATATCTACTCTTTCATTGTATTCAATATTTAACTGTAACTCTTTCCTCCTTTCTACTGTCTGAATAGAAGCCATCTGTCTTCTACTGACTGAATAGAAGCCATCTGTCTTCTACTGACTGAATAGAAGTCATAAGTCTTCTACTGACTGAATAGAAGTCATCTGTCTTCTACTGACTGAATAGAAGCCATCTGTCTTCTACTGACTGAATACAAGCCATCTAACTTCTACTGACTGAATAGAAGCCATCTGTCTTCTACTGACTGAATAGAAGTCAACTTACTTCTACTGACTGAATAGAAGCCATCTGTCTTCTACTGACTGAATAGAATTTGTCTGTCTTCTACTGACTGAAGTGAAGTCATCTCTCAGTGCTCGTTGAAGTTCAAAAAGCAAGTTTGAAAACATGTTTCAACTATAAAAAAAATGACTGACAAAATGGAAGATCCAAAATAATGCAAACAAATATTGTTAGACTTAGAGAAAGTGATGACAGAAATGAAACCAAGAGTGTTCTAGTCTCATCACAATTTATGTGAACATGACTCTTATACACACTACAAAAAATTCAGCCTGAAGAAAAAAAAATAAAATTAACTCAACTATATAGTACAATGTAATTTAAAAATGCATTCCCTGGAAGATGAAAATCTGAACCAGCGACACAGACCCAAGTAGAATAGTTCTAAAAATGTTGATCAGATCTGTGCTTTTCTTCATAAGAAACTGGCCTCAAGCTAACCTTATAAAAGTGTAAAAAGAACTAAGCAGTTTGAAACATGTAGGACTATTTATGACCTCCATCAATTGACCATAATATAAAAAAAAAAAAGAATCAACTTTCTGTTTTGATAGTCATATTGAGGGAAACAAATCAGAAAAAAAGAAATTACTGCTTTCATTATTTCTATACAAATTGAGTCATTTAATTCTTTGTTTCTAAATGATATCCAGTTTGCCTGTAATGCACATGGATCCTCGCCTAGACTATGAACCAGATTTATCTCTCTATCCAGCGCCACTCTACAAAACAGCTGCAAGAGCTGGCACACTTTCCACTACAGGTAACAAGTTAACAAATTTCTTTACAGCTGGGATCAATGTTCTCACAAAACACTTTCTATCTTTTGTTAACTCCTACC
The DNA here is from genome assembly GCF_947242115.1 of Biomphalaria glabrata. NCBI lineage: Eukaryota > Metazoa > Mollusca > Gastropoda > Planorbidae > Biomphalaria > Biomphalaria glabrata. Next base: position 47,788,058 of record NC_074717.1, read on the forward strand.
ATAGCTTTCATGGGCATGTCTGGTAAAGTCTTGCTACAGCTCTCACAGGTTTATTTTCTCCAAGACCTAACTTGTTTACTTTAAGATCTAGCTCTCACTTGTTTCTTCTTTGTATATCTCTCACTGATTTACTCTGTATATAGATATTGTTAAGGCTTCCGCACGGTGTTGATTCTTTGAAATATAACTAGTGTAGATCTACGTCTGCCTGGAAGTAACACTGAACTCAAACTACTTCAGTAACACCGGCGAAAGGCCAAAACAATCAAAATATGTAGTCGACGCTGATGTTGTTCTACAAATATATTTAATAATCAAGAAGGGAATTGTCCGATGTCAGCTATGTCCGTAAATCCGTATATCTATGTTACTGCTCTACACGAAGCGTCTTCTTTTTAGCATCACTTGGAGCGTTCTTGTTTTTTAAAGATCTGTCACGTCACTTGTCACTAAGTAAAACTTTCCCCTTATTCCCGAAACAAATAACTAAATCCTAATCATGTCATAACAATATACAACATTTTTTTCTGTTCATAACAAGATTGGTTAAATATCAAGATAGATTTTTGTGTTCAATAGTTGCTGTAGCTAGTACTATTAGTCTTTCTGTGAATAAGAAGAGGATTCCTGAATTTCTCAATCATTTCTGTGTTGAGAACATCCTCATTTGCACAGCTATTCATTCAAAAATTCATTTAGGAAATGGACTAAAGTCATGCCTACTACATACCCAGCCCAGCAGAGTTTGGACATTTTTTTTTAAAGTATGGACACTGTTGATTTGAGATGTAAAGGATCTTACTATTACATGTGAAATTTTTCTTAGGAGGCACAGATCAAAAAAGAGTTCAGCTATTGAATGTGTCAAGACTATAGAGACCATGGCTTATAAAAGTGAGGGAAGAACTGTGGACTTTCAGCTTTGTTGATGCTGAGTCCTCGCCTTGGTCCTCCTTGTTCTTGAAGTCTACCAAATGCTGCACTAGCATGTGTAACACAAGTTTGTTTAATCATCTATATTAGCATATATTGTTACAGTGCTCCCCAACTGGACACATTATTGCATGTTGACTCTTTGTTTTAATACATTGTGGGTGTTCCTTTAGAAATGGAGATTGTTACCCCTTAGCTCATTCCTCCTGCATGACGGCCAGCTGGCAGGCTTTGAACTCGGGACTAGGTTGATGACAATCCAAAGTGCATACTGCTCGACCTATCAATCAATGACCTGACATCAGGTAGTTTATGGTCATAGTATTTCTGGTTCCATGCCTACTGTGTTTGTGAAGCCAAAATGTGTACAGGGATAAGATCTGCTTCATTTGAGGCATTCAGGGTGCAAGCATCAGTCCATAGCAAATCTCTAATGCAGACATATTTTAGTCTTCAGTCTCTGTGTGTTGAATAGACCTGCATCAGAGAGATATAAGATGTCATAGTATTACTATAAGGCTTCTAGCCGTGTTGTTTGTGTTTCAGGAACTCTCAGATTTATTCATTGGTTTCATCAAATCAATAATGGTGTTTGCATTTTGGCTGTGCTAGTCACAGTATATAGAGTGCATGTGATCTTTCTAGTGGTTTTCCAGTGTAAAGATTGTATTTGAGGTTTTTGATAAGTTCCTGTTTGCTTTCTGTTGTTTTTTTTTAGCTTTAGTACATCCATTGGTTGAACATGATTGGTTTCCTGAAGCTGTCCATTTTCTTTACAGCTTAGTTTTAATATATGTCCAGATCTCAGCTCAGTACATAGTTTTTGTGATTGCCTGACAATAGTTAGGTATAGATCTATTTGATGCCACTGTTTGGGATACATTCAAGGGAACTGAAAAAGTGTATATGTTATGATTATAAAGTAAAGTAAAGTTCATCTTTCAGACCTTGTGGTCTATAGGGCAGATAATGTAAAGGTCATCTGTTTCTGTGGCCTATGGGTGTCATGTGGCCAGCACAACAACCAACTGCCTTTACTTTTTCCCAACTAATGTCAGGTACCCATTAGAGCTGGGTGGACTCAGAGGCACCAGAAGATCCCAAAAAATTAAAATCTGTCTTCACCAGGTTTCGAACCCTGGACCCCAGTCATCCACCGTGCCTCCTATGTTATGATTATGAGCTGAGCGTATTTCTAATAGCAATATGCCATTACTTCTAAAATGGCCGATGACATGTTTGCCCAGAAAATGACTTCAGGTTGTCCAATCAGATTATGTATTTCAATACTGGTATAGTAGGCTTATCTGGTTTCTTTGTTTGTTTAAGTTTAAGTTTGATTAGAAGCTTTCTTTGATGTAGTATGGATTGGACCAACTGTACTTTATAGAAAGCTAGACATGTTTCCTATTCTTTCCTATATGTTGACTGAAACAAGAGATGTACTATTTTGAGAAATGATGTTAACAAAATGCTAAAAATAAGAAACTTAAAAAAAAAAATCAACCATTTAGTAGTAGAAATTACTGAATTTAAAATTATGATCAGGCTTCAGTGCCTGCTTTGAGCATTTATTTTTTAATTGCTTGCATTTAATGTCTAATTTTTTATGTTCTTATTTCATCATAATTAATTTTATTTTACACTTTTTTTTTCTGATTTTAAATAATAAGCATAAAGTTATATTTATATATTATAATAGAAGGCTAAAATAGGCAATAATTTATTAGGGTTAATGATGAAATGTGTTCACATTGACATTTCTAAGATTACCTTTGACCATTCAATAGATTGGTTTTTAATATTAAGTAGATTTAAAAAGTGTTTTATTTGTGTAAGAACGCAGCATACAAAACAGATTGGCTGACATCTAGGGGTGTTTTTGTGTTTTAGAATATTGTTATTACTGATTCATGTAGGGGTAATTGTGTGTGCAATCAGCTGACACTGATAGCACAGGCCAGAACTCGGTGAGTGGTCTACTGTGATGAGGGATGACACTTCAAGAATGATCTGTATTCTGAATACTACATATGCAATTCATGATGATAGTCTTATGATCATCAATCAGTTTCTAGAAGGTCTTTGAGAAGCCTATATTAAGAACAAAGGTGTCAGTCTAGATGATTCATGATGATAGTCTTATGATCATCCATCACTTTCTAGAAGGTCTTTGAGAAGCCTATATTAAGAACAAAGGTGTCAGTCTAGAGGATTCATGATTGAGGGTTTCACGATTCATTGTGAAGGCAATAGGAAACAGTTCAATCCAGGAGGAGGTGGAAAGGCCTGTAGAGTTTGGTACAGATGTACAGAGGCTTAGACTGCAGTACAGTTATTGTTCAGTATTCAGTATTCATTGTGAAGGCAATAGGAAACAGTTCAATCCAGGATGAGGTGGATAGGCCTGTAGAGTTTGGTACAGATGTATAGAGGCTTAGACTGCAGTACAGTTATTGTTCAGTATTCAGTATTCATTGTGAAGGCAATAGGAAACAGTTCAATCCAGGAGGAGGTGGATAGGCCTGTAGAGTTTGGTACAGATGTATAGAGGCTTAGACTGCAGTACAGTTATTGTTCAGTATTCAGTATTCATTGTGAAGGCAATAGGAAACAGTTCACTCCAGGAGGAGGTGGATAGGCCTGTAGAGTTTGGTACAGATGTATAGAGGCTTACACTGCAGTACAGTTATTGTTCAGTATTCAGTATTCATTGTGAAGGCAATAGGAAACAGTTCAATCCAGGAGGAGGTGGATAGGCCTGTAGAGTTTGGTACAGATGTATAGAGGCTTACACTGCAGTACAGTTATTGTTCAGTATTCAGTATTCATTGTGAAGGCAATAGGAATCAGTTCAATCCAGGAGGAGGTGGAAAGGCCTGTAGAGTTTGGTACAGATGTATAGAGGCTTAGACTGCAGTACAGTTATTGTTCAGTATTCAGTATTCATTGTGAAGGCAATAGGAAACAGTTCAATCCAGGATGAGGTGGATAGGCCTGTAGAGTTTGGTACAGATGTATAGAGGCTTAGACTGCAGTACAGTTATTGTTCAGTATTCAGTATTCATTGTGAAGGCAATAGGAAACAGTTCAATCCAGGAGGAGGTGGAAAGGCCTGTAGAGTTTGGTACAGATGTATAGAGGCTTAGACTGCAGTACAGTTATTGTTCAGTATTCAGTATTCATTGTGAAGGCAATAGGAAACAGTTCAATCCAGGAGGAGGTGGATAGGCCTGTAGAGTTTGGTACAGATGTATAGAGGCTTACACTGCAGTACAGTTATTGTTCAGTATTCAGTATTCATTGTGAAGGCAATAGGAAACAGTTCAATCCAGGATGAGGTGGATAGGCCTGTAGAGTTTGGTACAGATGTATAGAGGCTTACACTGCAGTACAGTTATTGTTCAGTATTCAGTATTCATTGTGAAGGCAATAGGAAACAGTTAAATCCAGGAGGAGGTGGATAGGCCTGTAGAGTTTGGTACATGTACAGAGGCTTAGACTGCAGTACAGTTATTGTTCAGTATTCAGTATTCATTGTGAAGGCAATAGGAAACAGTTCAATCCAGGAGGAGGTGGAAAGGCCTGTAGAGTTTGGTACAGATGTACAGAGGCTTAGACTGCAGTACAGTTATTGTTCAGTATTCAGTATTCATTGTGAAGGCAATAGGAAACAGTTCAATCCAGGAGGAGGTGGAAAGGCCTGTAGAGTTTGGTACAGATGTACAGAGGCTTAGACTGCAGTACAGTTATTGTTCAGTATTCAGTATTCATTGTGAAGGCAATAGGAAACAGTTCAATCCAGGAGGAGGCCTGTAGAGTTTGGTACAGATGTACAGAGGCTTAGACTGCAGTACAGTTATTGTTCAGTATTCAGTATTCATTGTGAAGGCAATAGGAAACAGTTCAATCCAGGAGGAGGTGGAAAGGCCTGTAGAGTTTGGTACAGATGTACAGAGGCTTAGACTGCAGTACAGTTATTGTTCAGTATTCAGTATTCATTGTGAAGGCAATAGGAAACAGTTCAATCCAGGAGGAGGTGGAAAGGCCTGTAGAGTTTGGTACAGATGTACAGAGGCTTAGACTGCAGTACAGTTATTGTTCAGTATTCAGTATTCATTGTGAAGGCAATAGGAAACAGTTCAATCCAGGAGGAGGCCTGTAGAGTTTGGTACAGATGTACAGAGGCTTAGACTGCAGTACAGTTATTGTTCAGTATTCAGTATTCATTGTGAAGGCAATAGGAAACAGTTCAATCCAGGAGGAGGTGGAAAGGCCTGTAGAGTTTGGTACAGATGTACAGAGGCTTAGACTGCAGTACAGTTATTGTTCAGTATTCAGTATTCATTGTGAAGGCAATAGGAAACAGTTCAATCCAGGAGGAGGTGGAAAGGCCTGTAGAGTTTGGTACAGATGTACAGAGGCTTAGACTGCAGTACAGTTATTGTTCAGTATTCAGTATTCATTGTGAAGGCAATAGGAAACAGTTCAATCCAGGAGGAGGTGGAAAGGCCTGTAGAGTTTGGTACATGTACAGAGGCTTAGACTGCAGTACAGTTATTGTTCAGTATTCAGTATTCATTGTGAAGGCAATAGGAAACAGTTCAATCCAGGAGGAGGTGGAAAGGCCTGTAGAGTTTGGTACATGTACAGAGGCTTAGACTGCAGTACAGTTATTGTTCAGTATTCAGTATTCATTGTGAAGGCAATAGGAAACAGTTCAATCCAGGAGGAGGTGGAAAGGCCTGTAGAGTTTGGTACAGATGTATAGAGGCTTAGACTGCAGTACAGTTATTGTTCAGTATTCAGTATTCATTGTGAAGGCAATAGGAAACAGTTCAATCCAGGAGGAGGTGGATAGGCCTGTAGAGTTTGGTACAGATGTATAGAGGCTTACACTGCAGTACAGTTATTGTTCAGTATTCAGTATTCATTGTGAAGGCAATAGGAAACAGTTCAATCCAGGATGAGGTGGATAGGCCTGTAGAGTTTGGTACAGATGTATAGAGGCTTACACTGCAGTACAGTTATTGTTCAGTATTCAGTATTCATTGTGAAGGCAATAGGAAACAGTTAAATCCAGGAGGAGGTGGATAGGCCTGTAGAGTTTGGTACATGTACAGAGGCTTAGACTGCAGTACAGTTATTGTTCAGTATTCAGTATTCATTGTGAAGGCAATAGGAAACAGTTCAATCCAGGAGGAGGTGGAAAGGCCTGTAGAGTTTGGTACAGATGTACAGAGGCTTAGACTGCAGTACAGTTATTGTTCAGTATTCAGTATTCATTGTGAAGGCAATAGGAAACAGTTCAATCCAGGAGGAGGTGGAAAGGCCTGTAGAGTTTGGTACAGATGTACAGAGGCTTAGACTGCAGTACAGTTATTGTTCAGTATTCAGTATTCATTGTGAAGGCAATAGGAAACAGTTCAATCCAGGAGGAGGCCTGTAGAGTTTGGTACAGATGTACAGAGGCTTAGACTGCAGTACAGTTATTGTTCAGTATTCAGTATTCATTGTGAAGGCAATAGGAAACAGTTCAATCCAGGAGGAGGTGGAAAGGCCTGTAGAGTTTGGTACAGATGTACAGAGGCTTAGACTGCAGTACAGTTATTGTTCAGTATTCAGTATTCATTGTGAAGGCAATAGGAAACAGTTCAATCCAGGAGGAGGTGGAAAGGCCTGTAGAGTTTGGTACAGATGTACAGAGGCTTAGACTGCAGTACAGTTATTGTTCAGTATTCAGTATTCATTGTGAAGGCAATAGGAAACAGTTCAATCCAGGAGGAGGTGTAAAGGCCTGTAGAGTTTGGTACATGTACAGAGGCTTAGACTGCAGTACAGTTATTGTTCAGTATTCAGTATTCATTGTGAAGGCAATAGGAAACAGTTCAATCCAGGAGGAGGTGGATAGGCCTGTAGAGTTTGGTACAGATGTATAGAGGCTTACACTGCAGTACAGTTATTGTTCAGTATTCAGTATTCATTGTGAAGGCAATAGGAAACAGTTCAATCCAGGAGGAGGTGGATAGGCCTGTAGAGTTTGGTACAGATGTATAGAGGCTTACACTGCAGTACAGTTATTGTTCAGTATTCAGTATTCATTGTGAAGGCAATAGGAAACAGTTCAATCCAGGAGGAGGTGGAAAGGCCTGTAGAGTTTGGTACAGATGTACAGAGGCTTAGACTGCAGTACAGTTATTGTTCAGTATTCAGTATTCATTGTGAAGGCAATAGGAAACAGTTCAATCCAGGATGAGGTGGATAGGCCTGTAGAGTTTGGTACAGATGTATAGAGGCTTAGACTGCAGTACAGTTATTGTTCAGTATTCAGTATTCATTGTGAAGGCAATAGGAAACAGTTCAATCCAGGAGGAGGTGGAAAGGCCTGTAGAGTTTGGTACAGATGTATAGAGGCTTAGACTGCAGTACAGTTATTGTTCAGTATTCAGTATTCATTGTGAAGGCAATAGGAAACAGTTCAATCCAGGAGGAGGTGGATAGGCCTGTAGAGTTTGGTACAGATGTATAGAGGCTTACACTGCAGTACAGTTATTGTTCAGTATTCAGTATTCATTGTGAAGGCAATAGGAAACAGTTCAATCCAGGAGGAGGTGGAAAGGCCTGTAGAGTTTGGTACAGATGTACAGAGGCTTAGACTGCAGTACAGTTATTGTTCAGTATTCAGTATTCATTGTGAAGGCAATAGGAAACAGTTCAATCCAGGAGGAGGTGGAAAGGCCTGTAGAGTTTGGTACAGATGTATAGAGGCTTACACTGCAGTACAGTTATTGTTCAGTATTCAGTATTCATTGTGAAGGCAATAGGAAACAGTTCAATCCAGGAGGAGGCCTGTAGAGTTTGGTACAGATGTACAGAGGCTTAGACTGCAGTACAGTTATTGTTCAGTATTCAGTATTCATTGTGAAGGCAATAGGAAACAGTTCAATCCAGGAGGAGGTGGAAAGGCCTGTAGAGTTTGGTACAGATGTACAGAGGCTTAGACTGCAGTACAGTTATTGTTCAGTATTCAGTATTCATTGTGAAGGCAATAGGAAACAGTTCAATCCAGGAGGAGGTGGAAAGGCCTGTAGAGTTTGGTACAGATGTACAGAGGCTTAGACTGCAGTACAGTTATTGTTCAGTATTCAGTATTCATTGTGAAGGCAATAGGAAACAGTTCAATCCAGGAGGAGGTGGAAAGGCCTGTAGAGTTTGGTACATGTACAGAGGCTTAGACTGCAGTACAGTTATTGTTCAGTATTCAGTATTCATTGTGAAGGCAATAGGAAACAGTTCAATCCAGGAGGAGGTGGAAAGGCCTGTAGAGTTTGGTACATGTACAGAGGCTTAGACTGCAGTACAGTTATTGTTCAGTATTCAGTATTCATTGTGAAGGCAATAGGAAACAGTTCAATCCAGGAGGAGGTGGAAAGGCCTGTAGAGTTTGGTACAGATGTATAGAGGCTTAGACTGCAGTACAGTTATTGTTCAGTATTCAGTATTCATTGTGAAGGCAATAGGAAACAGTTCAATCCAGGAGGAGGTGGATAGGCCTGTAGAGTTTGGTACAGATGTATAGAGGCTTACACTGCAGTACAGTTATTGTTCAGTATTCAGTATTCATTGTGAAGGCAATAGGAAACAGTTCAATCCAGGATGAGGTGGATAGGCCTGTAGAGTTTGGTACAGATGTATAGAGGCTTACACTGCAGTACAGTTATTGTTCAGTATTCAGTATTCATTGTGAAGGCAATAGGAAACAGTTAAATCCAGGAGGAGGTGGATAGGCCTGTAGAGTTTGGTACATGTACAGAGGCTTAGACTGCAGTACAGTTATTGTTCAGTATTCAGTATTCATTGTGAAGGCAATAGGAAACAGTTCAATCCAGGAGGAGGTGGAAAGGCCTGTAGAGTTTGGTACAGATGTACAGAGGCTTAGACTGCAGTACAGTTATTGTTCAGTATTCAGTATTCATTGTGAAGGCAATAGGAAACAGTTCAATCCAGGAGGAGGTGGAAAGGCCTGTAGAGTTTGGTACAGATGTACAGAGGCTTAGACTGCAGTACAGTTATTGTTCAGTATTCAGTATTCATTGTGAAGGCAATAGGAAACAGTTCAATCCAGGAGGAGGCCTGTAGAGTTTGGTACAGATGTATAGAGGCTTAGACTGCAGTACAGTTATTGTTCAGTATTCAGTATTCATTGTGAAGGCAATAGGAAACAGTTCAATCCAGGAGGAGGTGGATAGGCCTGTAGAGTTTGGTACAGATGTACAGAGGCTTACACTGCAGTACAGTTATTGTTCAGTATTCAGTATTCATTGTGAAGGCAATAGGAAACAGTTCAATCCAGGAGGAGGTGTAAAGGCCTGTAGAGTTTGGTACATGTACAGAGGCTTAGACTGCAGTACAGTTATTGTTCAGTATTCAGTATTCATTGTGAAGGCAATAGGAAACAGTTCAATCCAGGAGGAGGTGGATAGGCCTGTAGAGTTTGGTACAGATGTATAGAGGCTTACACTGCAGTACAGTTATTGTTCAGTATTCAGTATTCATTGTGAAGGCAATAGGAAACAGTTCAATCCAGGAGGAGGTGGATAGGCCTGTAGAGTTTGGTACAGATGTATAGAGGCTTACACTGCAGTACAGTTATTGTTCAGTATTCAGTATTCATTGTGAAGGCAATAGGAAACAGTTCAATCCAGGAGGAGGTGGAAAGGCCTGTAGAGTTTGGTACAGATGTACAGAGGCTTAGACTGCAGTACAGTTATTGTTCAGTATTCAGTATTCATTGTGAAGGCAATAGGAAACAGTTCAATCCAGGATGAGGTGGATAGGCCTGTAGAGTTTGGTACAGATGTATAGAGGCTTAGACTGCAGTACAGTTATTGTTCAGTATTCAGTATTCATTGTGAAGGCAATAGGAAACAGTTCAATCCAGGAGGAGGTGGATAGGCCTGTAGAGTTTGGTACAGATGTATAGAGGCTTACACTGCAGTACAGTTATTGTTCAGTATTCAGTATTCATTGTGAAGGCAATAGGAAACAGTTCAATCCAGGAGGAGGTGGATAGGCCTGTAGAGTTTGGTACAGATGTATAGAGGCTTACACTGCAGTACAGTTATTGTTCAGTATTCAGTATTCATTGTGAAGGCAATAGGAAACAGTTCAATCCAGGATGAGGTGGATAGGCCTGTAGAGTTTGGTACAGATGTATAGAGGCTTACACTGCAGTACAGTTATTGTTCAGTATTCAGTATTCATTGTGAAGGCAATAGGAAACAGTTAAATCCAGGAGGAGGTGGATAGGCCTGTAGAGTTTGGTACATGTACAGAGGCTTAGACTGCAGTACAGTTATTGTTCAATATTCAGTATTCATTGTGAAGGCAATAGGAAACAGTTCAATCCAGGAGGAGGTGGAAAGGCCTGTAGAGTTTGGTACAGATGTACAGAGGCTTAGACTGCAGTACAGTTATTGTTCAGTATTCAGTATTCATTGTGAAGGCAATAGGAAACAGTTCAATCCAGGAGGAGGTGGAAAGGCCTGTAGAGTTTGGTACAGATGTACAGAGGCTTAGACTGCAGTACAGTTATTGTTCAGTATTCAGTATTCATTGTGAAGGCAATAGGAAACAGTTCAATCCAGGAGGAGGCCTGTAGAGTTTGGTACAGATGTACAGAGGCTTAGACTGCAGTACAGTTATTGTTCAGTATTCAGTATTCATTGTGAAGGCAATAGGAAACAGTTCAATCCAGGAGGAGGTGGAAAGGCCTGTAGAGTTTGGTACAGATGTACAGAGGCTTAGACTGCAGTACAGTTATTGTTCAGTATTCAGTATTCATTGTGAAGGCAATAGGAAACAGTTCAATCCAGGAGGAGGTGGAAAGGCCTGTAGAGTTTGGTACAGATGTACAGAGGCTTAGACTGCAGTACAGTTATTGTTCAGTATTCAGTATTCATTGTGAAGGCAATAGGAAACAGTTCAATCCAGGAGGAGGTGGAAAGGCCTGTAGAGTTTGGTACATGTACAGAGGCTTAGACTGCAGTACAGTTATTGTTCAGTATTCAGTATTCATTGTGAAGGCAATAGGAAACAGTTCAATCCAGGAGGAGGTGGAAAGGCCTGTAGAGTTTGGTACATGTACAGAGGCTTAGACTGCAGTACAGTTATTGTTCAGTATTCAGTATTCATTGTGAAGGCAATAGGAAACAGTTCAATCCAGGAGGAGGTGGAAAGGCCTGTAGAGTTTGGTACAGATGTATAGAGGCTTAGACTGCAGTACAGTTATTGTTCAGTATTCAGTATTCATTGTGAAGGCAATAGGAAACAGTTCAATCCAGGAGGAGGTGGATAGGCCTGTAGAGTTTGGTACAGATGTATAGAGGCTTACACTGCAGTACAGTTATTGTTCAGTATTCAGTATTCATTGTGAAGGCAATAGGAAACAGTTCAATCCAGGATGAGGTGGATAGGCCTGTAGAGTTTGGTACAGATGTATAGAGGCTTACACTGCAGTACAGTTATTGTTCAGTATTCAGTATTCATTGTGAAGGCAATAGGAAACAGTTAAATCCAGGAGGAGGTGGATAGGCCTGTAGAGTTTGGTACATGTACAGAGGCTTAGACTGCAGTACAGTTATTGTTCAGTATTCAGTATTCATTGTGAAGGCAATAGGAAACAGTTCAATCCAGGAGGAGGTGGAAAGGCCTGTAGAGTTTGGTACAGATGTACAGAGGCTTAGACTGCAGTACAGTTATTGTTCAGTATTCAGTATTCATTGTGAAGGCAATAGGAAACAGTTCAATCCAGGAGGAGGTGGAAAGGCCTGTAGAGTTTGGTACATGTACAGAGGCTTAGACTGCAGTACAGTTATTGTTCAGTATTCAGTATTCATTGTGAAGGCAATAGGAAACAGTTCAATCCAGGAGGAGGCCTGTAGAGTTTGGTACATGTACAGAGGCTTAGACTGCAGTACAGTTATTGTTCAGTATTCAGTATTCATTGTGAAGGCAATAGGAAACAGTTCAATCCAGGAGGAGGTGGAAAGGCCTGTAGAGTTTGGTACAGATGTATAGAGGCTTAGACTGCAGTACAGTTATTGTTCAGTATTCAGTATTCATTGTGAAGGCAATAGGAAACAGTTCAATCCAGGAGGAGGTGGAAAGGCCTGTAGAGTTTGGTACAGATGTATAGAGGCTTAGACTGCAGTACAGTTATTGTTCAGTATTCAGTATTCATTGTGAAGGCAATAGGAAACAGTTCAATCCAGGAGGAGGTGGATAGGCCTGTAGAGTTTGGTACAGATGTATAGAGGCTTACACTGCAGTACAGTTATTGTTCAGTATTCAGTATTCATTGTGAAGGCAATAGGAAACAGTTCAATCCAGGAGGAGGTGGATAGGCCTGTAGAGTTTGGTACAGATGTATAGAGGCTTACACTGCAGTACAGTTATTGTTCAGTATTCAGTATTCATTGTGAAGGCAATAGGAAACAGTTCAATCCAGGATGAGGTGGATAGGCCTGTAGAGTTTGGTACAGATGTATAGAGGCTTACACTGCAGTACAGTTATTGTTCAGTATTCAGTATTCATTGTGAAGGCAATAGGAAACAGTTCAATCCAGGAGGAGGTGGATAGGCCTGTAGAGTTTGGTACATGTACAGAGGCTTAGACTGCAGTACAGTTATTGTTCAGTATTCAGTATTCATTGTGAAGGCAATAGGAAACAGTTCAATCCAGGAGGAGGTGGAAAGGCCTGTAGAGTTTGGTACAGATGTACAGAGGCTTAGACTGCAGTACAGTTATTGTTCAGTATTCAGTATTCATTGTGAAGGCAATAGGAAACAGTTCAATCCAGGAGGAGGCCTGTAGAGTTTGGTACAGATGTACAGAGGCTTAGACTGCAGTACAGTTATTGTTCAGTATTCAGTATTCATTGTGAAGGCAATAGGAAACAGTTCAATCCAGGAGGAGGTGGAAAGGCCTGTAGAGTTTGGTACAGATGTACAGAGGCTTAGACTGCAGTACAGTTATTGTTCAGTATTCAGTATTCATTGTGAAGGCAATAGGAAACAGTTCAATCCAGGAGGAGGTGGAAAGGCCTGTAGAGTTTGGTACAGATGTACAGAGGCTTAGACTGCAGTACAGTTATTGTTCAGTATTCAGTATTCATTGTGAAGGCAATAGGAAACAGTTCAATCCAGGAGGAGGTGGAAAGGCCTGTAGAGTTTGGTACATGTACAGAGGCTTAGACTGCAGTACAGTTATTGTTCAGTATTCAGTATTCATTGTGAAGGCAATAGGAAACAGTTCAATCCAGGAGGAGGTGGAAAGGCCTGTAGAGTTTGGTACATGTACAGAGGCTTAGACTGCAGTACAGTTATTGTTCAGTATTCAGTATTCATTGTGAAGGCAATAGGAAACAGTTCAATCCAGGAGGAGGTGGAAAGGCCTGTAGAGTTTGGTACAGATGTATAGAGGCTTAGACTGCAGTACAGTTATTGTTCAGTATTCAGTATTCATTGTGAAGGCAATAGGAAACAGTTCAATCCAGGAGGAGGTGGATAGGCCTGTAGAGTTTGGTACAGATGTATAGAGGCTTACACTGCAGTACAGTTATTGTTCAGTATTCAGTATTCATTGTGAAGGCAATAGGAAACAGTTCAATCCAGGATGAGGTGGATAGGCCTGTAGAGTTTGGTACAGATGTATAGAGGCTTACACTGCAGTACAGTTATTGTTCAGTATTCAGTATTCATTGTGAAGGCAATAGGAAACAGTTAAATCCAGGAGGAGGTGGATAGGCCTGTAGAGTTTGGTACATGTACAGAGGCTTAGACTGCAGTACAGTTATTGTTCAGTATTCAGTATTCATTGTGAAGGCAATAGGAAACAGTTCAATCCAGGAGGAGGTGGAAAGGCCTGTAGAGTTTGGTACAGATGTACAGAGGCTTAGACTGCAGTACAGTTATTGTTCAGTATTCAGTATTCATTGTGAAGGCAATAGGAAACAGTTCAATCCAGGAGGAGGTGGAAAGGCCTGTAGAGTTTGGTACAGATGTACAGAGGCTTAGACTGCAGTACAGTTATTGTTCAGTATTCAGTATTCATTGTGAAGGCAATAGGAAACAGTTCAATCCAGGAGGAGGCCTGTAGAGTTTGGTACAGATGTACAGAGGCTTAGACTGCAGTACAGTTATTGTTCAGTATTCAGTATTCATTGTGAAGGCAATAGGAAACAGTTCAATCCAGGAGGAGGTGGAAAGGCCTGTAGAGTTTGGTACAGATGTACAGAGGCTTAGACTGCAGTACAGTTATTGTTCAGTATTCAGTATTCATTGTGAAGGCAATAGGAAACAGTTCAATCCAGGAGGAGGTGGAAAGGCCTGTAGAGTTTGGTACAGATGTACAGAGGCTTAGACTGCAGTACAGTTATTGTTCAGTATTCAGTATTCATTGTGAAGGCAATAGGAAACAGTTCAATCCAGGAGGAGGTGTAAAGGCCTGTAGAGTTTGGTACATGTACAGAGGCTTAGACTGCAGTACAGTTATTGTTCAGTATTCAGTATTCATTGTGAAGGCAATAGGAAACAGTTCAATCCAGGAGGAGGCCTGTAGAGTTTGGTACAGATGTACAGAGGCTTAGACTGCAGTACAGTTATTGTTCAGTATTCAGTATTCATTGTGAAGGCAATAGGAAACAGTTCAATCCAGGAGGAGGCCTGTAGAGTTTGGTACAGATGTACAGAGGCTTAGACTGCAGTACAGTTATTGTTCAGTATTCAGTATTCATTGTGAAGGCAATAGGAAACAGTTCAATCCAGGAGGAGGTGGAAAGGCCTGTAGAGTTTGGTACAGATGTACAGAGGCTTAGACTGCAGTACAGTTATTGTTCAGTATTCAGTATTCATTGTGAAGGCAATAGGAAACAGTTCAATCCAGGAGGAGGTGGAAAGGCCTGTAGAGTTTGGTACAGATGTACAGAGGCTTAGACTGCAGTACAGTTATTGTTCAGTATTCAGTATTCATTGTGAAGGCAATAGGAAACAGTTCAATCCAGGAGGAGGTGTAAAGGCCTGTAGAGTTTGGTACATGTACAGAGGCTTAGACTGCAGTACAGTTATTGTTCAGTATTCAGTATTCATTGTGAAGGCAATAGGAAACAGTTCAATCCAGGAGGAGGTGGATAGGCCTGTAGAGTTTGGTACAGATGTATAGAGGCTTACACTGCAGTACAGTTATTGTTCAGTATTCAGTATTCATTGTGAAGGCAATAGGAAACAGTTCAATCCAGGAGGAGGTGGATAGGCCTGTAGAGTTTGGTACAGATGTATAGAGGCTTACACTGCAGTACAGTTATTGTTCAGTATTCAGTATTCATTGTGAAGGCAATAGGAAACAGTTCAATCCAGGAGGAGGTGGAAAGGCCTGTAGAGTTTGGTACAGATGTACAGAGGCTTAGACTGCAGTACAGTTATTGTTCAGTATTCAGTATTCATTGTGAAGGCAATAGGAAACAGTTCAATCCAGGATGAGGTGGATAGGCCTGTAGAGTTTGGTACAGATGTATAGAGGCTTAGACTGCAGTACAGTTATTGTTCAGTATTCAGTATTCATTGTGAAGGCAATAGGAAACAGTTCAATCCAGGAGGAGGTGGAAAGGCCTGTAGAGTTTGGTACAGATGTATAGAGGCTTAGACTGCAGTACAGTTATTGTTCAGTATTCAGTATTCATTGTGAAGGCAATAGGAAACAGTTCAATCCAGGAGGAGGTGGATAGGCCTGTAGAGTTTGGTACAGATGTATAGAGGCTTACACTGCAGTACAGTTATTGTTCAGTATTCAGTATTCATTGTGAAGGCAATAGGAAACAGTTCAATCCAGGAGGAGGTGGATAGGCCTGTAGAGTTTGGTACAGATGTATAGAGGCTTACACTGCAGTACAGTTATTGTTCAGTATTCAGTATTCATTGTGAAGGCAATAGGAAACAGTTCAATCCAGGATGAGGTGGATAGGCCTGTAGAGTTTGGTACAGATGTATAGAGGCTTACACTGCAGTACAGTTATTGTTCAGTATTCAGTATTCATTGTGAAGGCAATAGGAAACAGTTAAATCCAGGAGGAGGTGGATAGGCCTGTAGAGTTTGGTACATGTACAGAGGCTTAGACTGCAGTACAGTTATTGTTCAGTATTCAGTATTCATTGTGAAGGCAATAGGAAACAGTTCAATCCAGGAGGAGGTGGAAAGGCCTGTAGAGTTTGGTACAGATGTACAGAGGCTTAGACTGCAGTACAGTTATTGTTCAGTATTCAGTATTCATTGTGAAGGCAATAGGAAACAGTTCAATCCAGGAGGAGGTGGAAAGGCCTGTAGAGTTTGGTACAGATGTACAGAGGCTTAGACTGCAGTACAGTTATTGTTCAGTATTCAGTATTCATTGTGAAGGCAATAGGAAACAGTTCAATCCAGGAGGAGGCCTGTAGAGTTTGGTACAGATGTACAGAGGCTTAGACTGCAGTACAGTTATTGTTCAGTATTCAGTATTCATTGTGAAGGCAATAGGAAACAGTTCAATCCAGGAGGAGGTGGAAAGGCCTGTAGAGTTTGGTACAGATGTACAGAGGCTTAGACTGCAGTACAGTTATTGTTCAGTATTCAGTATTCATTGTGAAGGCAATAGGAAACAGTTCAATCCAGGAGGAGGTGGAAAGGCCTGTAGAGTTTGGTACAGATGTACAGAGGCTTAGACTGCAGTACAGTTATTGTTCAGTATTCAGTATTCATTGTGAAGGCAATAGGAAACAGTTCAATCCAGGAGGAGGTGGAAAGGCCTGTAGAGTTTGGTACATGTACAGAGGCTTAGACTGCAGTACAGTTATTGTTCAGTATTCAGTATTCATTGTGAAGGCAATAGGAAACAGTTCAATCCAGGAGGAGGTGGAAAGGCCTGTAGAGTTTGGTACATGTACAGAGGCTTAGACTGCAGTACAGTTATTGTTCAGTATTCAGTATTCATTGTGAAGGCAATAGGAAACAGTTCAATCCAGGAGGAGGTGGAAAGGCCTGTAGAGTTTGGTACAGATGTATAGAGGCTTAGACTGCAGTACAGTTATTGTTCAGTATTCAGTATTCATTGTGAAGGCAATAGGAAACAGTTCAATCCAGGAGGAGGTGGATAGGCCTGTAGAGTTTGGTACAGATGTATAGAGGCTTACACTGCAGTACAGTTATTGTTCAGTATTCAGTATTCATTGTGAAGGCAATAGGAAACAGTTCAATCCAGGATGAGGTGGATAGGCCTGTAGAGTTTGGTACAGATGTATAGAGGCTTACACTGCAGTACAGTTATTGTTCAGTATTCAGTATTCATTGTGAAGGCAATAGGAAACAGTTAAATCCAGGAGGAGGTGGATAGGCCTGTAGAGTTTGGTACATGTACAGAGGCTTAGACTGCAGTACAGTTATTGTTCAGTATTCAGTATTCATTGTGAAGGCAATAGGAAACAGTTCAATCCAGGAGGAGGTGGAAAGGCCTGTAGAGTTTGGTACAGATGTACAGAGGCTTAGACTGCAGTACAGTTATTGTTCAGTATTCAGTATTCATTGTGAAGGCAATAGGAAACAGTTCAATCCAGGAGGAGGTGGAAAGGCCTGTAGAGTTTGGTACATGTACAGAGGCTTAGACTGCAGTACAGTTATTGTTCAGTATTCAGTATTCATTGTGAAGGCAATAGGAAACAGTTCAATCCAGGAGGAGGCCTGTAGAGTTTGGTACATGTACAGAGGCTTAGACTGCAGTACAGTTATTGTTCAGTATTCAGTATTCATTGTGAAGGCAATAGGAAACAGTTCAATCCAGGAGGAGGTGGAAAGGCCTGTAGAGTTTGGTACAGATGTATAGAGGCTTAGACTGCAGTACAGTTATTGTTCAGTATTCAGTATTCATTGTGAAGGCAATAGGAAACAGTTCAATCCAGGAGGAGGTGGAAAGGCCTGTAGAGTTTGGTACAGATGTATAGAGGCTTAGACTGCAGTACAGTTATTGTTCAGTATTCAGTATTCATTGTGAAGGCAATAGGAAACAGTTCAATCCAGGAGGAGGTGGATAGGCCTGTAGAGTTTGGTACAGATGTATAGAGGCTTACACTGCAGTACAGTTATTGTTCAGTATTCAGTATTCATTGTGAAGGCAATAGGAAACAGTTCAATCCAGGAGGAGGTGGATAGGCCTGTAGAGTTTGGTACAGATGTATAGAGGCTTACACTGCAGTACAGTTATTGTTCAGTATTCAGTATTCATTGTGAAGGCAATAGGAAACAGTTCAATCCAGGATGAGGTGGATAGGCCTGTAGAGTTTGGTACAGATGTATAGAGGCTTACACTGCAGTACAGTTATTGTTCAGTATTCAGTATTCATTGTGAAGGCAATAGGAAACAGTTCAATCCAGGAGGAGGTGGATAGGCCTGTAGAGTTTGGTACATGTACAGAGGCTTACACTGCAGTACAGTTATTGTTCAGTATTCAGTATTCATTGTGAAGGCAATAGGAAACAGTTCAATCCAGGAGGAGGCCTGTAGAGTTTGGTACAGATGTACAGAGGCTTAGACTGCAGTACAGTTATTGTTCAGTATTCAGTATTCATTGTGAAGGCAATAGGAAACAGTTCAATCCAGGAGGAGGCCTGTAGAGTTTGGTACAGATGTACAGAGGCTTAGACTGCAGTACAGTTATTGTTCAGTATTCAGTATTCATTGTGAAGGCAATAGGAAACAGTTCAATCCAGGAGGAGGCCTGTAGAGTTTGGTACAGATGTACAGAGGCTTAGACTGCAGTACAGTTATTGTTCAGTATTCAGTATTCATTGTGAAGGCAATAGGAAACAGTTCAATCCAGGAGGAGGTGGAAAGGCCTGTAGAGTTTGGTACAGATGTACAGAGGCTTAGACTGCAGTACAGTTATTGTTCAGTATTCAGTATTCATTGTGAAGGCAATAGGAAACAGTTCAATCCAGGAGGAGGTGGAAAGGCCTGTAGAGTTTGGTACATGTACAGAGGCTTAGACTGCAGTACAGTTATTGTTCAGTATTCAGTATTCATTGTGAAGGCAATAGGAAACAGTTCAATCCAGGAGGAGGTGGAAAGGCCTGTAGAGTTTGGTACAGATGTATAGAGGCTTAGACTGCAGTACAGTTATTGTTCAGTATTCAGTATTCATTGTGAAGGCAATAGGAAACAGTTCAATCCAGGAGGAGGTGGATAGGCCTGTAGAGTTTGGTACAGATGTATAGAGGCTTACACTGCAGTACAGTTATTGTTCAGTATTCAGTATTCATTGTGAAGGCAATAGGAAACAGTTCAATCCAGGAGGAGGTGGAAAGGCCTGTAGAGTTTGGTACAGATGTATAGAGGCTTAGACTGCATTACAGTTATTGTTCAGTATTCAGTATTCATTGTGAAGGCAATAGGAAACAGTTCAATCCAGGAGGAGGTGGATAGGCCTGTAGAGTTTGGTACAGATGTATAGAGGCTTAGACTGCAGTACAGTTATTGTTCAGTATTCAGTATTCATTGTGAAGGCAATAGGAAACAGTTCAATCCAGGAGGAGGTGGATAGGCCTGTAGAGTTTGGTACAGATGTATAGAGGCTTACACTGCAGTACAGTTATTGTTCAGTATTCAGTATTCATTGTGAAGGCAATAGGAAACAGTTCAATCCAGGAGGAGGTGGATAGGCCTGTAGAGTTTGGTACAGATGTATAGAGGCTTAGACTGCAGTACAGTTATTGTTCAGTATTCAGTATTGGCTGTGTATTTATTAGACAGTAAAGTTTTTACATTATTTGGAGCCTGAGTTGTGAAGTTCTTTAAGTTGGTTATGTTGTGTTGGCAGAAATCCTGGATAGAGTCGTTATAATATTATATATCCTTTTTTTTTTGTGTCATTCCTTTGGAACTAGCAGCTGCCAGGTGAGGGGCTTCTTTGTGGATGACAAGATCTCCTAACCAAGACCATAGCTTCAGGCTTTGATTTAATAACCCTATAGATGTAGTTTTATAATAACAGGCAGTAATATTCTTTATGCAATGATGTTAGGAGCCTTTGCCCTGGTCTATTATATTCACATTTTTAGAGAAAATTAAAAAATAAAAGTTTTTTTTTAGCTGCTGCACCCTAGGTGTATAGTTTGATCTATAAATATTTGAACTCCACTGTTTTGACTTTGCTTTCCTTGTTTGTTTCTTTGGCAGGACATTCTACTAACTTTGTTGTAACTGTCCACCTTCCTTCAAGCAACACACAAGATTACTGGATAGCCAAAGGTGCAGCACTCTTATGTCAAATTTTGGATTAATTTTGCTTACAGATAAGTTGTAAAGCATTTAACAATAAAAACAATGTCCATTACAAATGGTTCTCTAGTTATTACTTTGTGTTTGTTCTCCTGTTTGTTTGTTTGTAGGCTCACACAATGTTATATATGTTAGTGAGCAACTTTCTTCTCTGATGACTATCTAGAACATGTTGTGTTCATATCACTAAAATAAAGTCTTTAACTACTTGAAGATAATTATATTTTTTACCACTATAAAAATGAAGTAAAAAATTCTATTTAGTCATAATAAAATACAATTTTTATACATTGAGCTTCCCTTGACACATGAAAGAAAATAATATGAGACTATGTTTCTATACAGTTGAAATTATATGATCCAGGCATTCAAATCCACTCTCATTCAGTCAGAATCACATTGCATAGTTAAGCAATAAATTATTCTCAAGGTCCGCAAAGTTGTAATTGTTGGAAGTGGTAATGGATATAAGCAATCCACTACCTATATCTGCTTCCTAATGGCATATATCTCAAATAGCCTTTGACAACCAGTCTAATTCATGTGTGGCTCATATATTTGAGTCCGGTGGAAGTTGGTTTGGTTCTTAGTGGGGTATAATACCATGCCCCCAACTGTAGAAAATCAACTGATTATGGGTGTGATACTAAATGTATAGAGCAATGAGTACTGGTCATTTAAAATATAAATATTTATTGTACTCTGGTCATTCAAAGTATAATAAATAAATATTTATATCTATTTATATTCAACTTGAAGGAGATGACACAGAAGTCGACTCTTTGATAATATTATTATAGACTGCACAAACTAGTAAGCTTCAGGGAGATGGGGCTTGTTAGCCTTGGTGAACAGGATACTGTAGAGAGACTTGAATTGATGCATTCATGACTACATAACTTATTGTATTTAAAGGCTGGTATACTATAAATATAATAGAAATATGGAGTGTCCCGGCTTGGCCTCCGGTCTTTGCATAAAAGAAAGTGTAGGCTATCATGGTTCCAGTTAAAAAATCTTACCTTTCCTAATTTTTATATTGAGGATTAACAAAACTCCCACGGATGCCAGGAAAGGTTTGAACCCGGGATTTTCGAGACCACATATCACTAGACAATATCCCACGACCAGGCAGCCATCCGTAGTTTCATAGCTCACACTATGCACAATAATAAATGTGATATATTATTTATTGCATATGTATGTTTGTGTTTCACATATGTTGGCTTGAGCATGTTTGTTTATTAAGTGGAACATTTTTTAAATGGTTAATTTAATTTCATTAATTTATGGACTATCCAGCTATATATAGGCCTGCTACATTCAGTGAGGTCTTGTCTTCAGTTGTTTGCCTTTATCGGTGCCAATAGAAAATCCTGTTACCAATATCATCCTTACCCAAAATAATTTTTTCAATTAAATCTACCTTTTAAAAGTTTCTTAGCTTTTACAGACATTTTAGCCTAAAAGTCTATTGGAAATAGAAATCAATGGATCTAATTTAATGCGCTTGGCAGAGCTCGAAAATAATATAGGGGGGGAGTGAAGCTTGATCCTAATAAAATGACCATATGTCCATGCGACCAAAATAAAAATTAATGCTACATTACCAATACCAGGCAAGGTTGACTCATCCAGCTGCACAGTCATACAATAGGTCAGCGTGTGTGTGTGTGTGTGTACTGTATCGTTATGAACTGTTTTGTCATTCGTATGTAAAAAGCCTTAGTATTCTATATAAGGTTATTATCATTGTGTTATTCCACTGCAAAGTCTATGTCAGTGATGATAAAAATGTTAAAAAAAAAAAAAAGGGACACGAAAGGTCATCTGTCGTAATCGAGAAGTACATAGAAGTCTAACTTATAGAGCGCTAGTTGTAAGTATGTATGTGTTCCGTGTGTGAATCTTGTTCGTATTTGCATCTATATTGTTATTGTTACAGTAGTTACTTGAGGTGGTCAGTTCTAGACAAACAATTTTCATTTGATTGGGTCGATAAAAATTATCTTGTCTGAAAACAAAACATAATAAAATACTCAGAAAGACAGATGGGTAAAGCACATTACTTGTTCCATATGCTAGGACAAATGTGTACTAGTGCTCCTTTTCAATAGTGTTACTAGAGCATGGAATGGGTTGTCTGAATCAGCCAGGAAAAGCTATGACTTGGCAAATACTAAATCACTAATTAACTAGCATAACTGTATTCTCACAGGACGTAATTATATTTTCTTTTGAAGTAACGTCTGTAATTCATCAGATAAGACAGGCCCAGTCGACGCAAAAAAAAAAAAAGAACTTAGACCCCAGAGAACCTGCTTTTTTGTGGCAAAATATGCAGTTCGCAACTGGGTCTACTTGGCCACTTTAAGGGCAGGAGAAACACTCAAAAATGATAGTTTTGGGAAAAAAAAATCGATTTTTAGTTTTTACATGTTTCAAATAGTTCAACATGTTTTGCGCGTATTTTACTTAATGATAACATTGAAAAAAAAATTAATATGTAAAAAATACATTTAATAATGGTCATCTTTTCATAATAAGAGCTGAAAATGACCAAAATACCAATTATTTTTACTTGATTTTCGTTAACAATAATTAAAGGGAGCCCGCCATGTTTAGCCTCAATTAAAATAAACATTCTGTCATCGAGAATTCATAGAAGTCTATTTATAAAGCGCTGGTTATGAGTGTGTATGTGTTTTTCGTGTGTGAATGTTGTTCGTATGTGTATCTATATCGTGCATCTATATTGTTATTGTTACAGTAGTTACTTGAGATGGTCAGTTCTAGACAAACAATTTTCATTTGATTGGGTCGATAAAAATTATCTAACATATTACAAACGTTACTTCGAAAAGGAAGATAATTACGTCATATCACGTGTCAATCTAGTACCAAGTGTCTGCAGTCAAACCCGCAACGTGTCATACAGCCCAAAAGTATCTCCGTGCTTCAACACAGCCATCGCGTGTGTCCATTAGCGCACGAGTTTCTCGTCAAAATAGTGTCAACATTGGCAAGACTGCACTGGGTCGGAAATAATAATAATAATAATAATTTTATTTATAAAGCGCTGTTAACAAAAAAAATGTAGGCCGTGAACTGAAAAAGCACGCAGACCGTAGCTTTTGAGGGAGAAACGTGGCACCACCAAAAGCGTTGAGTCCATTGAGCGCAGGGCTCTCTGGGGGACATATGGAGTAATCAGTTCGCTAAGGTACAAGGGCATCTCATTGTTATATATACACTGATGACAAAGTGTGGCGACCTTGTAATCGATTCTCGCTTTCACGGGAAGCCAATGGAGCGTGCGCAAGAGCGTAGGAAAGTAATTCAAGACATTATAATAGGTTAATGAAGGCCTGCTGACCACTGTTAAAAAAAAATAATTTTATGGCAATACCATTATGTCCTCAGTACTTGCAAAGTCCTTCATTCAGAGAACAATACCAGGAAAAAGAAGAGGCAGACAGAGAAAGCGATTAGAAAACAAACATAAAAGAATGGGAGGGGCTTGTCTTTGAAAGGATAGACAGGGATGGAGGAAGACGGTTGAGCGATCGTGAGTGGTGCCCCAACGGGCTAACAAACCAAGGGATAGGTTGAGGTCAATAAAGGCGTCACGACAAATGGTGCAGAGACAGCTGGTTCAATGACACCGAGTTAATTCCAGATCACCCTGGCTTAAGGTGGCGCCTAGGTAGAAATGTTAGTGGAAGCGGATAGGCGAACATCGGGTAGTGAGCCTCGCTTCTGTCCGTTTTTTTTTTTGTTGTTTTTTAGTTTTTTTTTGTTTTTTTTTTTAATGTCTTTGTAACATTGTTGTTGTTTTTTTTTTTTTTTTTTGTTGTTTTTTTTTTTTTTTTTGTTGTTTTTTTTTTTTTTTTGGTGCTTTTTAAAAATGTTATTTTTATGTTTTTGTTATGTTTTTTTTTCAATGTTTTCCAGTGCCTAAAGAGAGAAAGAGAGAATCTTTAGTCACCTTCAGCCCATTGTACAAATATTCGTGCCCCTAATGATATCTTCAATTTTTTTTTAAATACAGTTTTGTAGAAACAAAGGGAGGATACTAGAATCAAAGCATACCAAACGACGAGAGAGAGGAAGAGAAACACAAAGAGAGAAAGAAAAATATAGAGATGTTGACATTGTGTGGATGTGGATGTGTTTGTGTGTAGAGTTATTCCCCTTGGTAAGAAACCTCCTATTGTTGTGCGTGTTATGTAAGAGTGTGTTATTAAAGCAGTGTTTCTCAAACTTTTTTGTCTGGCAGCACAGTAAAAAGAACTACAAAAGTTTCGCGGCACACCACGAAGAACAACAGTTGTTTTATAATAAAAAGAAAAAAAATATATTACCTGTTTTTAAGTAATATATTTAATGTAAAGGGTGTGCCTGTTTTTGAGAGCAAATGTGATCTAATCGAGGCTCCAGAGTCGACAAACAAACTCACATTTCATCGTCTATTGTAAGAAGTCTCTCTCTTTTCTTAGACTTGATTTCAGTCAGTGCTCAAAATCCAAACTCACAAAACCATGAAGATGCAAATGGAAGAATTATTTTGATTGCTTTTAAACTGATTGCAGGATATAACTTGTTGATTGAAATCTAAAACACATCCAGGCTTTTCTCGGCAAAACTTGACTTAAGAACGGCATCGTTGTCAATGAACGTTGAATGGTGTAATACTGGGTTCTTACTTCCTGAAGTACTCTAGACACGTGACAAGACAAACAGTATACGACTGACTCAAGTCCGTTCAGCAGACAACATGAAGTTTATTTTACTATAATAATAATATACTGCACTCCTTGTTAGTGCTACATTAAATCAAGAAATAATAACAATCCTATCCGCATAACAGCGGTATCAAAAGTATCAATCATGTCTGTCAGTCACAAATCACGTCCGCATCTCAGCGGGTAACAATAAGAACAATTACTACTAGTGACACTGGAGCTTCAACTACAGATATCCATTGAAATACGAATAATACCTTAATATTCAATAAGCACATAATGAAATCAACTCTCAAATATAATTAATCAACAATCATTAGTCCATCGACTTTCATGCTATATACATATATATACACCAGTCCAGGAAGAAACGTCCAACCTTCCTGGACCGGGAGCAAGACCTTACTGACATGACTTGACTGAACTCAAAGTCAACTTTATTCATTCTACTTCCTGTTTTCTACATCAGGAATTCCACGTGTCTTTTAAACTCTTAACATGACGTGAACTTTAGATCATGCAATGTCAACTAAGACTGTGACAATCGTTGCTTTAAATCAATGAGCTTCTCTGCTTCTTCAGTTGTCAAATTTGTAGCTTCATTGTTTCCAAATGGATAACAGACCCATCCAATCCATATTCATTACTTCCAAGTGTTGAAAATTAATGCCACAATGCTGACTGCAAGTGTGTCAAAGTGTCTAGAATTTCGGGGGTGATTTCTTTAGTTGAAGCACATTCATTGTAAGTAGGAAAGCAGTCGAAGACTCCTTTTGAGATCTTACTTTGCCACAAAGACAATTTTTCACCAAATGATTCAGTTTGAGGATGCAGTGATGATGGTTTCCGATGGTCCTTGAATTTAATTTGTCAAATAAATCAGAGAGAAACGTCATATTAACCACCAGATCTCGAAATGAATAGAAATTCCAACTTGAAATCAATCCCTTTTCTGGCAGCTTTAGGTAGTTCGTAAGTGTCTTAGCTTGTTTATTTTGTTGAGCCCTGATGTTTTCAAAAGTATTTCTTCGGTTGCGCTTTTACAGCTGGATATTTAGTTTCCAAGTGTCTCTTCAATTTGCTTGAAACAAGCGTCTCATTCGACAGAGTTGCATTGCAGATCAGACAGAATGGCAATGGTTCAGAAGATATGAAACCATATCTGGTGTAATCTTCTTTGTACCTTGGTTCCTTGCTTTTCATTTAACGCTTTCGCAGTTTCATTCTTGCTAACGTATTTCTCCATGGATAACAATGAATAAGGCTTATTATTAATTTGTTATTATTAGCATACACCTAACCAATTTACTTGAAACACATCGCTTATTATTATCGTTACCAATTCGAGAACTGCTGTGCGTCTGCTAAGGCGGCAACATTTTATTCATTATAATAATATATGTATAGTGGACAATTCCATAGCCTGAATAGCTAACACCCCTTTCCGTCATAATGGAAAGATCCACTACTACTACTGGTCATTGCAAGTGGAGATGTCATCGCAACGTAAAATCAAAATTTAATAGTAGGCAGACCTGTGTAACGCTGCACGTGTGGCGTTCTAAAAACTCCCGCGGCACACCTGCAAATCTTCGGCGGCACACTAATGTGCCGCGGCACACAGTTTGAGAAACATTGGTGTAAAGAAAGGACAGTTGAGTCCAGGACAGCAAGAGAAAAACTGTGCAGTACCTTGAGAGTCCTCGAAGATGTAGCTGTACGAGCTAGAGACACTTGTAGGGATTAGTTAGGCAGTTCTGTTGTGAAGAAAAGCATTTCAGTTAGTGTAGCCAATTGTGTTCATTGGCTGTTGTTGATGTAATTTGTCATTAAACCGCCACTTTGTTTATTGAAGCTCTTGTAGTCAAGTTGTTTTAGATGTGTTGTGTTGTTGGCAGTGTTTGCAGAAGGCCTGATAGAGAAGATCGTAACAATATAAACACACACATACACAATCCATATTAAGGCCACCAAGTGAAAAACAAATAAGCGAAAAGTTTCGCTAAATACTCAGAACGTGCGAAGTGTTTGGGAAACACTGCACTAGAGACACAATAGCGCTGACTTTGATCTAGGTTTTCCTTCAGTGGACAGTGCCTTGAAATTCCCATCTTAAAAATTAATATATGAACAAGAACACATAAAAAAATACTTTTTGAACAAAAAAACTACAAAACTTTTTGACCAAACAGACAGAGTTGATATAAGCTTTGTACAAAAAAATGTGGGGGGGGGGGGAGTATTTGGTGGCTGATTGGCTAAGCGCTTGGCTTCCAAACCTTGGGTCCTGGGTCCGAATCTTGGTGAAGACTGGGATTTTGAATTTCGGTCCACCCAAATCTAATGGTGACCTGACTTAATTTGGGAAAGTAAAGGCGGTTGGTCATTGTGCTGGCCTCATGACACCCTGCTCGTTAAGTGTTGGCCATAGAAACAGATGACCTTAACATCATCAGCCTCATAGATCGCAAGGTCTGAAAGGGAAAATTTCCTTTTACAATATTGAAATTTATAGTTGCGAATGTGGAGTTCTTCCCCATACCACAGAAAAGCTTTTTAAAAAGTATTTTCATATTTTGCCTTTTTTATGTTCCTATTCTTGTCCAGATAGTGTATCCAGTACTTCTGAAAGACCTTTTTGTTCCAGGTAATTTGCATTGCTGACGAGGAGCAAGATCACTCAAAGTAATCTATGTGCGTATTCTGAAAACCAATATGTTCAGAAGTTTATCTTATTGACGTCTGAAACACAAACATGG
Source organism: Biomphalaria glabrata (assembly GCF_947242115.1). Taxonomy (NCBI): domain Eukaryota; kingdom Metazoa; phylum Mollusca; class Gastropoda; family Planorbidae; genus Biomphalaria; species Biomphalaria glabrata. Next base: position 47,815,853 of record NC_074717.1, read on the forward strand.
CAAGCTATAGAGTCAATATTTAACCATTTGACAACTAGAGTTGCCGGGAGTCGCCGCTACTGGTAGTCAACTAGCCGGAGGAAATTCCAGCTACCCGTCGCCTCAGCGTGGCCCTCCGGAGGAAACGTCTAGTGGTGGAAACTAGATAGTCTAAGTAGCTTACGTGTAGCGAACCAGGCCCGGTCGGGCTTCCCTGGGTGAGCTTTTGTTTTGTTTTTTTCTCTCACTCGGGGGTTGGGATGGAAAAAACGCCCGGAACCCAGTCCAAAAAGTCCGTCACGCCGTTCCACCAGGGGGCCGTCATCAGTGTCCCGTTAGCTGGAGTGGCGGTCCTTGTACGGAACAGTGGCGGTTACAGTATTAGTATAGGAATATGAGACAAGCTCCCCTCAGTTAGCATTGCTCTCAGCCACTTGTAGCGAGTGGGGCCCAGGAACGGTGCGCTGTGTAGCCTACACGTCACGGTCCGGTCTGGCCCAGTCAATCGATATGGCCGTCTACCGTTGGGGGCCCTCAGACAGGACAGAGGTAAAGAGCCCCACGTCCAGGCCTGGTAGTTAGAAAAAAGCCTTTTTAACCACCAATGGGATAATGGCGCCTACGGCGCCGACGCCCTTCTGGACAACTAGAGCGTGACCTCAATGTCGAAGGCGCCGACTAAAGTCGCCGATTTTGGGTTGTTTCGTTTACGCATGCACTGCTAGTTTTTAAATAAAAATTTATACCTTTACTAACTCTGACCTAGAAGAGCGATAGTGAAGCTATTTTTAGATGTTTATCTATATCTCTACAGCATGGAGTTTTAAGATTTTTTGAAAATTATTTTTTTTTGCTAGCCTTTAAAATGGAACATATTTAGGCTTATGTGTAGGCTTTAAAAGAATAAGATTCTAATGGGAATATTAATGTTTATATGGACATAAATAATGATTGGGGTAAGTAATTTACTTAATTTAGAATTTCAATTGAATTTTTTAGAGTTTTACTAATTAGTAATTACTAAGTTTTACTGTTTTAGTTTTATAGGTCTCGACTACTTTAACTTTAGTATTGACTTAGAGGACTAGGCTAGGTCTACTCAGGGTCTAGACTAGATCTAGACTAATCTAGAGTTTCTAGAGCCATTTGTATAAATTTGTTGAATTTGTCTCATTTGACGTGACAAATTTGAGTTCAGAACGATTTTTTTTAGTAGTGAAAATGAATAAAAAAAATTGATGCTAGGCAGCGAGATTAGATTTAGACTATAATTTAGAGATGAGTAGATTAGATACTAGATCCAGTATTGAATATGTTAGATCTAGTGAAAGTGAAACGGGAGATTGGAAGGCAACTAGATCTAGATCTAAATATGACGTGATATTTTAATGTTTTCGAGCTCTGCAGGCCTATTTATGACTTAAAACATGATGAAATAATCAGTGAATGATCATCATAATAATTAGATCTAATAATAATATCATTCATTGATTCAATGATGCTGAATGTGAACCCTAGGTCTATTGTATTTTTTTCTATTATAAAATTAAAAAGAATGTTTTTGACATTTTTGTTAGGTTTTATTAGATCTAATTAGTTTTTTCCTGTGAAATTGGTCATAAAATTGATTTTTTAAAATAACTGATACATCAGAGTTATAGTTATATATCCCTTCTCTAAGCCTGTCTTCGGTGATAGATAGTTTCTGACAACTGTTTAGTGGTGAAAGGGTTAATATAGACTAGATCTAAAATATAATAATATATAGATTATAGATCTCTAGAGATAGATTAGATTGATTAGATCTAGATCTATAGAAATCTATACTAAACTGACTAAATGGTATAATACTATTATAATGTGTATAAGTAGATCTACTGACTAGATGACTACATTGTCTAGATCTATAACTAGTTAGTAGTGTAACTATAATTTAATACTATATAGATAATAATTTAATAAAGTATAGACTCTATAAGTACTATATATAATATAAAAATATAGTATAAATAATATTAATGGACCTCATTCACCAATCGTAAATAAACACATTTAGCCACAGCATTATATTGTAATATTGATAAAACAATAAAAAAATATGTATCACGTGACAGCCACTATGGATGGCATACTTTGTATAGTAATAGAGGATATAGATAATCACGTGGCTAAATGTTGTTTGTTTACAATTAGTGAATAAGGTCCATTAACTATATTATAATTTTATTTAGTATGAAAAAATATAGTATAAAATAGTAGTATTTTAATTAAGTATAGTCTAGTGACTATAGTGATGGTATAGTCAGACAAATAGTATAGACAGATACTCAGATAGTGTGAGATGGTCATACTATTTTAGTATTATAATTAAGTAGTCTAGTGACTAGTCTATAGTGACTATACTCAGACTAATAGTATAGACAGATAGTGTGAGATAGTCATAGTATAATTCAAAATAGTTGGGCTTTGAGTCTTAGATAATTAAAATCTTTCGTGTCGAAGCGACAATAGAAATCATTTAACTCGTTGGCCAATGTTTTTTCGTCTCTTGTAGCAAGATTATTTTTAATTTTGACTTGTGCTCCTGCCATTTTGTTCATGATGCCTCACGCCTGTCATGCCACTTGTATTAATTGAGTCTTCCAGCTTGGTGCGGTAGTTTCTCCTCCCTTCCTCAAGAACGACGTTGAGATTTCGTTGAGCAATTTTCCTAGTCTGTCCATCGCCACTCATAAATGCTCTTTTCTTTTTTATTATTTCCCATTTTATTTTTGCAGTGACCCATGGTTTATTGTTGGGGTATATCTTGATGCTCTTAGTGCTGACACACATGTTTTCGCAGAATTTGATGTAATTTGTCACTGCGTCGACCCATTCTTCCAGATTGGAAGTGGTCTCTCTAAACAAATTCCAGTCAGTGCAGTCTAGACATCCCTGTAGTTTGAGAATATTGTCTTGAGTCCATTCTTGTACGTTTTTTTGAATGATTTTTCCTTCTTTAAGTTTTGTAGAGGTAAGTAGGCAGCAGTTGTATTGTTTTGTGGTCCGATGATCCTAGTGGTGGCTTTTCACGAGATGTGAATGCTCCTTTGATGTTACAATAACATAAGTCCAGAGTTCTGTTCTCTCTTGTCTGACATGAAATGTGTTGATAGAAGGTGGGTAGGTCACCCTTCAAGGTGCATTTATTAAAATCACCCAGTATAACTACTGGTGCGTCAGGTGTCCTTGTTTAATGTTAGCGAAAAGGCCTTGGCTATGTTTTATCACGCTCACATCTGCAATATTTTAAGTTTCAATATCACTGCCTGGTATGGCAATCTGAGCATTAAAAATAGGAATAAACTTTATAGAATCCTAAATGCTGCTGGTAAAATCATTGGCAAAAAACAAACCCCATTTGGGCAGTTGTTTGAGACAAACATCTATAAAAAAGCCATCTATAAAAGATCCTCGAAATAAAGAATCACCCTTTGTGTCAGGATTTTGTGATTTTACCATCACAAAAGAGATACAAGACACCGATAGCAAAGACTAACAGACACAAACTCTCTTTTGTTCCCCTGGCAATCAAATCATTAAATAAGAACAATCTGGTATAAACTTTGTCACATGTAAATTATGAGTGAGTCTGGTGTGTATGTGCACTTTGGTTTCTTATAGTTATAATGTTTTTTGTTTGGTGTAATGCACAAATTGTAAGACAAATTTCCTTAAATGGATAATAAAGATTATTATTATTATTATTATGTTAGAAATGAACGAGTAGTCATTCTCTGGCGCTGCCAGGGTCGAGTTTCGCTAAAGAGAAACAAAATTCATCGTAGTCCCTTTAACAGTTTCCACTGAGGAATTTTCTGGTGATGTGGCAGGTCTGCAGCAGTACCGCCCTCTGACAGGCAATGAAGATGTTCCTAGGAATGTTAAGGGCCCTGATGGTGTCTGTGAGGTCAGTTGTTATTATCCCCTCGGTTGATATAACAATGGGGTATATTGTTATTTTGGACAATTTCCATAGACGCTTAATCTCCAAGCCTAGGTTCCCATATTTTCTTTGTTTTTCTATCTCAGTTTTTCTCAAATTATGAGACAGTGGTACAGCGATATCGATAATGGTAGCGTTTTTTTCTTTTTTATCGATGAACAGCAGATCCGGGCGATTGAAATCTACCGTTTTTTCGGTCAGAATAGGCCTATCCCAGTACATCAGATTTTCAGTAGACTCGAGAACCTCTTGCGGAGAGTATTTATAATAAGGGGGAGTGTCCTTACCGATCGTTTGTACGTCAAAGCCAGGTGTTGGTGTATTAACTTTGCAACTTGGTTATGGCGACCTAGGTAGGCTGATTCTGATAGGGCTGGACATCCTGCCATAATGTGTTCAATCGACTCGCCCACATTTCCACATTTTCGGCATTTGTCGACAACATTGAGTTTCAGGATATGCTTCTCGTAATTTTTTGTCCTGATTACTCTGTCCTGTATTGCTGTAACAAAGCCTTCTGTTTCAGGGTAGAGATGACCTGCTTTGAGCCATGTTAAGGAAGCAGCCTTGTCGATGTTGTCCCCATGTAATGAAGCCGGAAATTTTCCGTGGAGTGTTTTTTCTTCCCATTGGCGAATCTCATTATTATTATTATTATTATGATAATAATGACTATTGTGATTGTCTAGATCTATAGTAATATATTTTATATAAATAATAATAAATTATAATAGATCTTTTATAAACTAGATCTAGAGTAGTTTATGCTATTTGGACACCAATAGGCCAAAATTTCAAAGTTTGACTTTGACAGCGCATTATTTGACAATGGTTCGACATAGAAAAGAAATAAGTATCAAAATCTTCTTTAGTTTAAGTTTAAGGAGAATAAGGATGACTACTTATATTTGTACCCCTAACCTATATTTGTTATTATATTTAAGGGCAAAGAGGCCGTGTGTTTTCATTTAATGCAGACAAATTTGACCCACATTATTTTATTCCAGAGACCATTTAATTTATTTCAGACAGTCTCTATATTTAGGCATCAATAAACTCTGATTCTAATTCTATATTAACATTAACTAAATTTTTGTTTTTTGTTTATTAAATTAATTTAATAAATTTCTAATACAGATGATCTTTTGTAGTATAGTACAGGTTAGGATAGCCATTCTTGCCTAAATAGCTGAATCCTCTATATTCTCTCTCTATAAATCTATCTAGTAGGTCTAGATCTAGGCATTTAACTACATTCAATGTATCAAGCTCACTACAAACATTTGCCCATTTATTCTCTATGAAAAAAAAACAAACAAACAAATATAATATAAGATCATTAACATTGATGTCCAAAACTGGCTGTCTGAAATAAATTTTGGTAAAGAAAATCGTAATTTAATTCAAACACCCTATTATTTTTGTTGTATAAAATCAAACAACTTGGCTTATGAATCAAATAAAACAGCTCCAAAAAACAGAATAAGTATTGCCGGGCTCATTAGCATAGACCAGACTTAGCCAACCAAAAAAATATTCTTTTAATCCTAGGAAGAGGTAAAGTCCTCCGGGTAACATAGGGAAAAACAAAAACCTGATGTAGACATTTGAAATTCTTTTTTCTTACATAAAAAGACAGCTAAATGGAAGGAAATTGGGTCAGAATCATTGGAAATGGACATGCTAGTTTCATATTAAATATCAAAATAAAGATTTAATGACCACAAAAACAGCTAGTGTCCAAATTCATGTAAATAAATAAACTACTCTCTATATAATTATATTAGATCTATATTACATTATTAGTATATATAGATTCTAGTTTCTAGATCTATCTCTCTCTATATATATTTATATCTCTAGATGTAGTATTTGTGGATGGCTGCCTGGTCGTGCGGTTTGTGCACTGGACTGTCGTTTGAATTTATCGATGGTCATGGGTTCAAACCATGCCCACTACCGTCCTCCTGCGGGAGGTCTTCACGTCTGACCGAAACTATGATATCTAGATCTATATGGTGACTATGACTATGAGTAAACTAAGTGACAGTCTACTAGAGTCTAGATCTGAATCTAGATCAAGTATTACAGTTAGACTACGTATTAGTGACAGTAAGAAAGCCAAAGTGCTGCCTGTAATCCTGTATTGTTGCATGATGTAGAATCTTAGAGCATCTAGAAATCCAGTCCATTCCTGTATGATTTATGTATATGATGATCAAGTCATGTATATTTATCACATATGATGTCAAGATGATGAGATTTATCACTACATCTAGATCTTATTTAGCCTATTTAATACAAAATAGTTATTTTGAAAGAAATTTTTAAGACATCGTAAAATATGAATAGAGCAAATATTTTTTTTGTTTTAATGTTGTCATTATTTTTTAGTCATTTTGCAGGAAACACTTTCCATCCATCCATCCCAATGGCACTACAGCCCATGGAGGGCTTTAGCTGGGTTCAACACATCCCTCCATTCAGATCTCTCCTTAGCCTTTTATCTCCGTCACTATCTGTGGGTCTTCATACAATTGATATACCTCATGGTTAGTACATGTCCTCCACCCTGTTTCATCTTGTATAGCACCATAGATTTTCCTAAGAATTTTTCGTTCCCAAGTATTTAGTATATTTTCGGTTGTCTTTGTCAGTGTTCAGGTCTCACTTGCATACACTGCAGCTGGTCTTATGGTTTTGTATATTATTTTCTTATTTTTTCATATTTTTTTGTTCTTAAGTAAATGATGGGTGCTATAAAATGCTCTGTTGCCTCCTGCTTTTCTTTCCTTTATTTCTGTTTAGTAGGTCATTTTTTAAATCAATTGTACTTCCTAGATATTTGAATGCTTTGACATTTTCAAATTTGTGATTTATGATTTTAATATATGGTCCTATCTTTTTGATTGTCTCTTGTCATTGCGATGTACTTGGGTTTACTGTCATTGACCTCAAGTCCTGCTGGTCGAGATGCTTCTAGTTGTGTGAAAAAACTAGTAATGTCAGAGGTTTCTTTACCCAATAAGGCAATTCATCTGCATAAGCAAGGTTTTGTAGAGGTTAGCTGTATATCGTCCCTGTTGGTTGTGGAACCATATTTTCTCTCCTGAAGTATTTAAAAAGTTAGTAATATTTCCCCTCAAGTTTATGTGTTTATTTCTTATAACTCTCCAGTGTCAAATTGAAAAGCATGCAAGTAAGTGTGAGTCACCTTGTCTTAATCCTCTTTTAATTTTAAATTCCAGTGAGTGCTCTCCTTCTATCATGACTTTACTTTTTGAGTTATTTAAAGTCATATGTATAAGTCTTGTCAGTTTGTTAGGTATTCAAAAATTTTGTAGAGTGTCATATAGATATTTCCATTTGATACTGTCATAGGCCATTTTATAATCTAAATAGAGTTGGTGGATAGGTATGCTGTATTCAAGGCATTTTTCTAGTATACATCTTAGTGTGAAGATGTGATCAGTTGTGGATCTATCTGATCTGAAATCAGATTAGTAGTCACCTAAGATTTCTTCTGAGTATTTTCCAAGCCTCTTAGTTATAAGCCTAGACAGGATCTTATAAGTCACATTTAGTAGAGAGATTCCTCTGTAATTGCAGCACTTTAGCTTGGATCCTTTTTTGTGTATTGGGATTATAAGAGCTATTTTCCATTCTGTTGGTATTACTTCTTCTTCCCAAATTCTGGATATTAGTCTGTGTATTTGGGAATTTAAGTCTTTTCCTCCATATTTAATTAGTTCTGCTGTAATTTAGTCCTCTCCTGGTGCTTTGTGATTCTTCGTGGTCCTAATTATTTCATGTGCATTACCTCCCAAGAAAAAAAAGTTTGAGCCTTCCACTCTTCATTAGAAATATTAGTAGCAAAGTCATAGTCAATGTCCTTCAAGGAACATAACAATTTCTTCCTTGAGATCCTATATTTTTCTCAATATCTTGTCCATGCTAAGCCAGCGGACACTACTGTGGTACCGAACATTGGAATATGTTTTATTTCCAAATCTTCAAGTACTTCTCTGAGTTTGAATCTTTAACTGGATCTTTAAAATATTGCAAATAAGAATTTACGCTAGGTTTAGTTTAGGGTTTTTAGAATGATGTGTAGAGACTATTTCTTTCACCTCTTCATCATAACTGATAAGAATCAGAAATTTCAATAATTTATATAGATATTTAAAATTAGTTATTTTTTATATATTTGCATTCTTTATATGTATAATCTATGAGCTCACCTAATTTCTGTAGATATGCGCGGGTCGCATAAAACAGTTAGGTGGGCTTCATGTGGCCTGTGGGCCGTAATTTGCACACCTCTGATCTAGTATATCCGATCCATGTCTCTTATCTATGAGTATATGATCTATTTGATTCTGGGTGTTCCATCGAGTGAGATCCAGGTTACCTTGTGAATACTCTCATGTTAAAATTTAGTGTTGCAGATAGACATTCCTCTTCCTGATGCAAAATTCACTTATCTTATGCCATTATTGTTGGACTATTCTTGTAAGCTTTCTTTGCCAATTGTTGGTCTGTATGCTGGTTCTTTTCCAATTTTTGCATTAAAATCTCCTAGGATTTATTTTGATGTCATGCTTTGGTGCTTCATCATAAATTCTTTCCAGTCCATCATAGAAGGCTTCTTTTGTGTTATCATCTGCATCTTCAGTAGGGGTATGGACATTGATGAATAATATGTTGAAGAATTTTCCTCTATTACTTACAGGTATAAATCCAATGACATTATCTGCCATTTTCTTTTTACAGCAAAACCTGTACCTAAGTTAATGCTTCCACCACTATAAAATATAGTATACTCCTTAGTTCTGAGAATGTCTTTCCACCTGGTTTCCTGTATGGCCTCAAGAGGTATCCTTTATTTCTTTAACACTTCAGTAAGTTGGGCTAGCGCACCTGCTCTATAAAGGCCGTTTTCCTTTGAGATCTGTCCAGGTTTTCTTGTGAGTAGAAGCTTTCATAACAGTATTTGTTTTTTATATGACAAAGTAGTTAGGGCTGCCCCTTTCAGCTCTCTGGATAGCTGCCTTTATTTTCAGGTAAGGTGCCATAGCCTTTGTTGGATCCCTCCACTAATTTCTCACAATTTATTGAATTAGAATTAGAAAAAGCTGAAAGGAAAGAGAGGGATAAACTAGAAACAGATATAGGGGAATAAGAGAAAGAGATGAAAGAGCAGCTCAACAAGCTCGTCAAAAAGAATTAAAAGACTTAGAACTCAAACAAAAAGAAAGTGAGGAATGGATAGAACTAGCAAAAGTAGAAGCAGCCAAAGTAAACCCTAATATATCGACCCAACAAACATCTCCAAATTCCATAACTTTAACATCAAAGAGGAAACTCTTGAAAATTACTTGGATCAATTTGAACACATAGCTTCAACCTACACAATGTTTAGTGAAGAAATGGCAAAAGAATAATTATTCTGTCTGGAGAATCCTCTCTCGATATTAATTGGAAAAAAAATATATTTGTTTGGTTTTGTATATTGTAATAATTCTGATTCTCTCTAACAGGCCTTCTGTAAACACTGCTCAACAGAACACATCTAACTCAAGAACTTGACAACAAGAGTTCCAAAATAATGTGGTACTTTAATAACAAACTATCTCTCTATCTCATTCTGGACTTGTGACTGCTTCACTCAAGGATTCACTATCCCTAGACCGACTTCACGGTAGACTGACAGTTTGGTCCCCAAAAATCACATGGGACATATTTATGTGTAACATTCATACCAGTACTGTCCCTTGTACACCACAACACAGTATGCTGAACTGTTTTACTGGCCTGGGTCACATTTGTCAGGTTATCACACACAGTTAACCCTATCGCATCTTTCAGAAATAACCATTTCTTCAACCAAGCCCAAACTTCTCGCTGGATGGCAGTGGATGAGCTGGGTTAAAACTTGGAACAACATCTAGATGACAGGATGGTTGCCTGGTTGCTGGTCTTAATGGTCCTGGGTTCAAACTCTGCCTGTCATCATCTCCTGCAATCCTTAGGCTTGGATAAAATACATTTAAAATTCAAATCTGTAGGAATATCAGAAACATGTAAAATACACAGTCAGCCTGATCGATTACCATATGAACAGGCAGGCATCCATCTGTATTTCTAGTATTCAATTCAATATAATATATCAAAAACTAACCCTATAGCACTATTTTTAGGCTATATTTTAGATTCTGTAGAACAGAATATTACATATTACACAGCACTATATCTAGGCTACAAAGCACATATTCCAAAGCACAATAATTGAACTCAAAAACATTTAATAAATGAGTTGCCTATCTCTTTAAATAAGTCTCAAGTGTCTCACATTAATGTGATCTCTAATAACACAGCAAAATCTAATCTTTTTTTTTTTTTAACTATCACTCAAGAGGATGCTACATATGATGTCATCTGTATTTTGTTGATGTTGCTGTTCATTTATCACTGCATCTCTTTGTGTCAATTTTCAGATTCATTTAGTTTTATTTTGTGTACGATTGCTGATGCAGAGCTATAGCGAGTATCAGAAACTTTTTTGACTATTTTTATTAGAAGAGTCCACTTTCTTCTAGACACATTACATAAGCAGCAATGTTTTCATTAGCTTTTTCATGTTGACATTAAGAACTCTAGCAATTGTTATTATTATTCATATTGTCTGATTTAGATCAATAATATATCTAATCTGGGTCTGTCGAGTTTGTGTTGATCAGAAGATTGATTGTTTCTGTACACATAGTATTACTCTTATTAACAGACTTACAGATCTTGACATATGTTGGGAAGCATGGCCCAGAGGCTAAGTACGTTTGTGTTGGCTACCTATTAAGTGGGCTCGAGGTTCGACACCCAACTTGAGCAAAGCACCTAAAGGCATCACGGAAAACCTTCTCCCAGATACCCCCCCTCCACTGGTCCACAAATGAGATTGGAACATAGCGCTCTGAGCATGCTATAAGCATGAAAGTAGCGCTATATAAAAGCTATTAATTATTAATTATAATATGTATATTCCAAAGAACAATAATAAATAAATCTGTGTGTGTCTATGTGCTATGTAGCCTAGACTAGATATAGTGCTGTGTAAAATGTAGTATAGCCTAAATTTTTTTTTATCAGAATCTAAAATATAGCCTCTAGAAATTGTGTTGTAGAGTTAGTTTTTGACAGAGTGTGAGTTAAATTGAATAAATAATTAGTTATAATTAAGTGACCATGTATTCTCTGACCCAGTTTCTTGAGTTAATAGCTTGCCTTATTTTTTTGTCAGTAATAAACATAAATATACATAGATTTACATGAGTTAACTTAAGTTTTCTTTTTGATTTCCTTCCTTCAAGTATCTGCACTATTCAACACATTCAGAGAGGAAGCAGCAGCTCAAACTTCAACATTTTTGAGTCTTTCAATTTTGCTGTTGTCACGTTCTCCACTGTTGGCTATGGAGATGTTTCCTCTGACATTTGGCTGGGCTGACTCTTAATGATTCTAACCATTTCCCTGGCATTTGTTTTTATACCTAGCCAGGTAATCATACTCAAGTCTCATAATCTAGTCTAAGTATTTTTAGGATTAGTTCATAATCTAGCTAAGTATTTTTACAGTTATTTCATAATTTTGCTATGTTATTTTATAGTTCCCCTTTCAGACCTTGTGATCTATTGGGAAGATCATGTAAATGTCATCTGTTTCTGTAGCCCATAGTTAATGAGGGTGGTATGTGGCCAGCATAATGACCTACCGATTTTACTTTTCCACAACTAATGTCAGGTACCCATTAGAACTGGATGGAATCATAAGTGCCATATGATCCCAAAATAAAAATCCCAGTCTTCACCAGGATTTGAACCCAGAACTTCCCCTGGTTCGGAAGCCACTCAGCCACCATGTCTCAATGTAATGTTATATAGTTGGGCATTATCAAATAAATAATCTTAATGTATTTCATAAACTTATTAATCAATCATATACATATTTCATTATGAAGCTAAGTTAATAATATTTTGTAATGTCTCTTAGTTATACCTTGTTCTTTACCTTACCTTTACCTATCCCTTAGTCTGTTGGACCGTTGGGGCACCAGGCAAGATTTGTCCACCGTCTTTCTCCATTCCTCCCTTTTTTTTGCCTTGTTCAGAACCTCTCTCAATGGCAGGCCTGTCCATTCTTTAATGTTGTCCTCCCATCGCTTTTTCTGTCTGCCTCTTCTTCTTTTCCCTGGAACTGTTCCCTGAAGAAAGGTCTTTGCGAGCCCCGTAGATCTTGTAATGTGGCCAAAGGTTTTAAGCTTTCGTTTTTTCACAATAGTAAGCAGGTCGTCATGAGCTCCGATCGCTACACACAACTATACACAAATAATCTAGAAAGGTACACATGGGCATGTATTTGACTTGGCCATTTGACATTATAAATATTTATTTTCATCAGTATCTAAAACTAATCTTTGCCTTTAGATGTGGGATCTAGAGGCTAAGTACGCTTGAGATTGGCAGCTCGGAAAACCTTCTCCCAGATAACTACCCCCTACTGGTCCACAAATGAGATTGAGCCAAAGCGCTCTGAGCATGCTATATGCATGAAAGTTGCACTATATAAAAGCAATAAATTAATTAATTAATTAGTTGAAAAATTTGATTTTAGTTATCAAAAAAAGTGTTTCTTTTAAAGTTTTTTTTTATGTTCCTTGAAAAATGAAGTTTATGTAGTAATCCAAACCTCCTCAAGGGTGGTGGGGATCCCAAAGTGCATAACATATGACCAGGGAACCATGTAATAAAAATTAGTTACAAACATACCTGGGAGCATGGGTGCTGAGTCGTAAAATGCTTGGCTTCCAAACTGAGGGATCTTGAGTTCAAATACAGATGAAGACTGTGTTTTGAACTTCTGGAATCAAGGATGCCTTAGAGTCCACTAAACTCTAATGCCTACCTCATATGGGTTGCCTGAATCAGCAAGGGAAACCAATGACTTAGCAGAGTAATTCACTGATTGACTTGCACGACTAGATTGACATAAGAATTGCAAAGTAATTATCTTGTCTTTTGATGGAACATATATATATATATAAGCCCTTCAAAGTATCAAACGGGGTAAAACAAGGTTGTGTCCTATCACCTATTTTGTTCAGTATCATGTTCTCCGCTATGCTGACAGATGCATTCACAAATAGAGAAAACAACGGGATAAATATATCATACAGATTTGATGGTGGCCTATTCAACCCGAGGCGGCTTAAAGCAAAATCAAAAACAAATGCAGCAGTAATCAGAGACTTGCTATTTGCTGACGACTGTGCCCTAAATGCCTGCTCTGAAAACGATCTGCAGAGCATCGTCAGTGACTTCTCAAGAGCATGCTCAGACTTCGGCCTTACCATCAATACGAACAAGACTGAAGTCTTATATCTACCTGCTCCTGGGAAAGCCTACTTGGATCCAAGCATCACTATAAATGGACAGGATATAAACGCAGTGGACAAATTCACATATCTTGGCAGCACACTCTCCAGGAATGGAAAAATCGATAGTGAAATCGATCTGCGTATCGCCAAGGCCAGTGCATCCTATGGCAGACTGTCTAAAACTGTCTGGAACAGACGTGGCTTCACCACAAACACAAAGCTAGGGGTCTATAGAGCTGTCATCCTCCCTACATTGCTCTATGCCTCAGAAACATGGACAGTGTACAGTAAACATGCAAAGAAACTGAACCACTTCCACATGACATGTCAGAAAAATACTAAATGTCAAATTGCAAGACAAAATACCAGATACAGAAGTTCTTCTAAGAGTGTGTCTGCAAAGCATCCACACAATCCTGATGTAGTCCCAGCTGCGATGGGCAGGTCACATCTACAGAATGGAAGACCACCGCATCCCTAAACGACTCTTGAATGGCCAACTAAGCGAAGGAAAGCGCTTGCAAGGTGGTCAAAGAAAGCGCTTCAGGGACACCCTCAAAGCTTCTCTGAAGGTGTTCAGCATAGACCCAGGCACCTGGGAGACAGAGGCACATGACAGAGCATCATGGCGTCGCGCTGTGAAAACTGGCGCACAGGTTGCTGAGAAAAAAAGAACAACGCTGGCAGAAGAAAAACGCCAGAAAAGAAAAGCAAGGCCCACGACACTAGCTCCAGCTGGAATAACCTGCCCAGTGTGCGTCCGAATATTCCGGGCTCACATAGGTCTCACCAGCCACATGAGGAGGCATAAAACCCCAGTGCAAAGCCCTCAGCCCCCTGGATGACAAAGTGATCATCATCGAACCACGATGGACGAACTATATGTTATTTATATATATATAATATGAGTGTTTCTCCAGTACTGGTGACAAAAAGTGTCACTTTAGGCCAAAAATTAAAGTGGAAGGTTTTGGTTTTATTTTAAGTGTATTCACATCTTTACTCATTGTACTTTAAGAATTTATCAATAAAAAATGAATAGGAATACATACATTTCCTCAGCAGTGCTGGCAAAAGGGGGTATCCACCTAATTCTAATGGGTACCTGAAATAAGTTGGTCATTTTGCTGGCCACATGACACCCTTGTTAACCATTACCACATAAACAGAAGAGCTTTATATCATCTCTCATAGATTGCAAGTACCTATCTCCTAAACTTCACTTTTGAGATCTGAGTTTAAAGCAATAAGAAACAGTTGTAATAAATATAGTTTGTTAAGATGTTGACCATTTGTCTATATTTCAAAAGAAATTGGACTGAAAACTTGATTAGTTGTAAAGAAAAAATTTAACCCAAGAAACTTAAAAATGTTCAATTCAGCTATCAGAATGCTTAACCTTATATACCTTTTTTTTTTTCAAGAATAGAGATGTAATTCTGCTGTGTCCCCGTGAGTTGGAAACCAGAAAGCAAGTCTTCTAATAGAGGTCTGATAGAGTCATGTACATCAAGCGATCAGCACTAAAAGATGTGGACCTGATGTGGTGTCAAGCTGATGAAGCTTTTGCTTGCTTCTTTTGGCTGTTCGTTTAACACAAGACAAAGTACAGACTGTAAGATTTTTTTCCATTTTATGTTAGATTTTTGTTTTAAATTTCTTTTTAAGATTGACTTCATGTTTCTTCACTCAACCTCATGTAAGTATGACTGTCTAAAACTTTGATTCCATGAGTGGTACTCAGACATTGGTCTTTGAATGAAGCTTGCAATAATCTCCTGGTTCACTGAAAACACAGATTGCAGTCTCACTTCGAAACTGAATGATGCATATATATATTGCATATATAAAGACTGTTTCTGGGGTTACTGGTTATTGCCCTGCTTGTTACAGTCCCTCATTGTGTTTATATAATTCACTAATTTCTCTTATAAAAATGTGGACCCTAGTGCTTCACATATGCTATATGTATGCATTGTTCATTGTTTCAGCATTTAGCGTCACGTTGAAACTGGCAACAAAAAAATAACTAAGAATTAAAGAAGCAAATTTGTTCAACCTATTACCCCACAATATTTTTCTTTCTCTCTTTCTTCCACTTCTATTGAACATGCCAAATATTAAAAAAAACAACTCTTTGGTGTTTAAAACAAGAAACACTGTTTTTGTGACTGTTCTAAAGCCTGAGCTGGATTATGTACATTAAATAAAAATAAAATTCATCAAGATTTTCTAGTTTGTATGAGACTTCATTGAGTTACTGAAATTTTTTCAATTTTATGCTCCAGACTAGTGGCAAGAGCACTAAATTATTTATGTAACTACACTTGAACCACTGAGACATGATCTGGCACCATTCTCTCTTTTTACTTAGAAATATAATAAACACAAAAAGTGAATTAATAAAGGAAATTTCACAGAAGTTAATTCATCGCAGACAGAACCAATTACCACAAAATAACCAAGACTGTATGGCAGTGTAGAACAGCTAAAAAGTAAACAGCACATTTTTTTCTATGGGACAGGTTGTGGTGACTAAGTGGTAAAGCACTTGGCTTTCAAACTGAGGGGTCTCGAGTTTGAATCCGAGTGATGACTGGGTTTTTAATTTCAGGATTTTAAGGGCGCTCCTGAGTCAACAAAACTGTAATGGGTACCTGGAAATAGTTGGGGAAATGTAAAGGCCATTGGTCATTGTGCTGGCCACATGATACCCTCATTAACTGTGGGCCACAGAAACAGATGACCTATACATCATCTGTCTTATAGATCACAAGGTCTAAATGAGGAAAAGTGGGCAGCTAAAGAGCTTAAAGCTCAGCAACAAAAATGTGGCTAGAAGAAGAATGAATTAAAGCTCTCATTTTATAAGGTTACATCCTGACAAGTTGATTTTATAAAGAAACAATGTTGTAATACAGAAATATAAGATCACAATATAGTTTCTCAATACATTGAGCCTCTAATAAGAAAGAAATGTAACAAGCAAAATTAAAAATAAACAAAGCTTATTAAATAGCTGCACATTTACAGGCACATATCTCAATACTGTTAGTTCTATTTCACTTTTCACATTCTTCTTCTTCTAGCCAGCTTTATTGCTGCTGAGCTGTGAGCTCTTTAGCAGACTTTGCCAAGGGAAAAAAGTGTGCTGTTGGTTATGTTGGGCTGTAGTGGAAGTAGTGTCTGCCTAAGGTGGATTAGGTGGATTAGGGAGGGGCATTCAAAGAGGATATGGTTTACGGTTTCAAAGGGGTGGGCGCAGTGTCTGCAAAGGGGTAGTTGTGTGGAGTTTATTTTTTCAGGTGGTGTGTGTCCTGTTCTTAGTTGGAAGATTGTAGGTTGTTCTTTGCGGGGAGGAAGTTAATACTGTCCAGTTTGTTAGGCGTAGTCATTTCTCTGTACATGGCTCTGCCGTGTTTCCTGATGCCCATTGGTTGAGCCACTCCTCTTTGTGATTGTTGACTAACATTGACCTTAGGGTGAGGTAGTTAACAGGTCTATCTGGTTGTTCCATAGATGAACCTGCCTTTGATAGCTTATCTGCCTTTTCATTTCCCATGATGCCAATGTGTCCAGGGATCCACTGTAGTGTGATATTGATATTTAATTTTGATATCATCTGGTGGATTATCACAATGAGTGTTGTCAACTCTCTTGGGCTGTTTGAGGTGCTGCTGTTAAGTGCTTGCAGAGTAGATTGGGAGTCTGTAAAGACAACAATATCTGATGGTGGTTGCACTCCTTCATATAATTTGTTTTCCACTGTCTGAAGTGCTAAGGTAATTGCCTCAATTTCGGCTTGGAAGTTTGAGCAGTAATCGCCACAGGGTGCGCTTATCTCAAAGTGTTTATTTTTAGGGAAGACCAGGAAGGCACCAAGACCAGCATTGATGGTAGCTTTGAAAGCCGATCCGTCTGTATAAATATGGAAAGCTGTTTTTTTATAGCTTTCGATTGTTTCAAGCGTGCCTACTTTGAGCTCCAGTGGATTTGATTCTTTTGTTAAGGTGTTATTTTGTGATGGTTGGTTGTTTGTAGTTTAGTCCGGGTGTAATGTTTGAAAACCTGGTAATTTTTTCTCTGTTATTGGGTAGGTGGTGTTTTAGGGCTAGTTCGTCAGTAAGTTGGATCAGAGTCTTTTGCTTTTTTTTGGTTGTTTTTCCTATATTTCCTCCAACCTTCTGTATCTCTCAATAGCTTCTAATGCTGCTCTGTTGCCCCTTAACTTAAGAGGTTCAATATTGGAGTCTATTTCACAGGCTGCTGTGGGAGTAGTTCTCATACCTCCACTAATTAGCCGCAAGGCTTGGTTTTGGATTGTATCTAATGATGATTGATAGGTTTTGTTGGCAGCTACTTGTATGGAGAGACAGTTATCCATTACAGATCTGTCATATCCAGTGTATAACTGTCTTAAGGTTTTCTTTTCAGCTCCCCAGGATGTTCCTGCTAGGTGTTTTATTATGTTTAATCTTTGTGATGCCTTTTCTTTTAAATCTGCCATAAAGTGTTTTAGAGACAGTCTTTGGTCTAGTTTTACACCAAGATATGTTGGATTTTCTTCTTTATTTATTGGCTGAGAGTCTATTTTTAGGATGTAGTTTCTTTTTGCTGTTTTGTTGCTGTGGCTAAAGATTGAATAAACTGACTTTTCTTTGTTTATTTCCATTTTCCATAATTTTGAATATGACTGTCTAAAACTTTGATTCCATGAGTGGTACTCAGACATTGGTCTTTGAATGAAGCTTGCAATAATCTCCTGGTTCACTGAAAACACAGATTGCAGTCTCACTTCGAAACTGAATGATGCATATATATATTGCATATATAAAGACTGTTTCTGGGGTTACTGGTTATTGCCCTGCTTGTTACAGTCCCTCATTGTGTTTATATAATTCACTAATTTCTCTTATAAAAATGTGGACCCTAGTGCTTCACATATGCTATATGTATGCATTGTTCATTGTTTCAGCATTTAGCGTCACGTTGAAACTGGCAACAAAAAAATAACTAAGAATTAAAGAAGCAAATTTGTTCAACCTATTACCCCACAATATTTTTCTTTCTCTCTTTCTTCCACTTCTATTGAACATGCCAAATATTAAAAAAAACAACTCTTTGGTGTTTAAAACAAGAAACACTGTTTTTGTGACTGTTCTAAAGCCTGAGCTGGATTATGTACATTAAATAAAAATAAAATTCATCAAGATTTTCTAGTTTGTATGAGACTTCATTGAGTTACTGAAATTTTTTCAATTTTATGCTCCAGACTAGTGGCAAGAGCACTAAATTATTTATGTAACTACACTTGAACCACTGAGACATGATCTGGCACCATTCTCTCTTTTTACTTAGAAATATAATAAACACAAAAAGTGAATTAATAAAGGAAATTTCACAGAAGTTAATTCATCGCAGACAGAACCAATTACCACAAAATAACCAAGACTGTATGGCAGTGTAGAACAGCTAAAAAGTAAACAGCACATTTTTTTCTATGGGACAGGTTGTGGTGACTAAGTGGTAAAGCACTTGGCTTTCAAACTGAGGGGTCTCGAGTTTGAATCCGAGTGATGACTGGGTTTTTAATTTCAGGATTTTAAGGGCGCTCCTGAGTCAACAAAACTGTAATGGGTACCTGGAAATAGTTGGGGAAATGTAAAGGCCATTGGTCATTGTGCTGGCCACATGATACCCTCATTAACTGTGGGCCACAGAAACAGATGACCTATACATCATCTGTCTTATAGATCACAAGGTCTAAATGAGGAAAAGTGGGCAGCTAAAGAGCTTAAAGCTCAGCAACAAAAATGTGGCTAGAAGAAGAATGAATTAAAGCTCTCATTTTATAAGGTTACATCCTGACAAGTTGATTTTATAAAGAAACAATGTTGTAATACAGAAATATAAGATCACAATATAGTTTCTCAATACATTGAGCCTCTAATAAGAAAGAAATGTAACAAGCAAAATTAAAAATAAACAAAGCTTATTAAATAGCTGCACATTTACAGGCACATATCTCAATACTGTTAGTTCTATTTCACTTTTCACATTCTTCTTCTTCTAGCCAGCTTTATTGCTGCTGAGCTGTGAGCTCTTTAGCAGACTTTGCCAAGGGAAAAAAGTGTGCTGTTGGTTATGTTGGGCTGTAGTGGAAGTAGTGTCTGCCTAAGGTGGATTAGGTGGATTAGGGAGGGGCATTCAAAGAGGATATGGTTTACGGTTTCAAAGGGGTGGGCGCAGTGTCTGCAAAGGGGTAGTTGTGTGGAGTTTATTTTTTCAGGTGGTGTGTGTCCTGTTCTTAGTTGGAAGATTGTAGGTTGTTCTTTGCGGGGAGGAAGTTAATACTGTCCAGTTTGTTAGGCGTAGTCATTTCTCTGTACATGGCTCTGCCGTGTTTCCTGATGCCCATTGGTTGAGCCACTCCTCTTTGTGATTGTTGACTAACATTGACCTTAGGGTGAGGTAGTTAACAGGTCTATCTGGTTGTTCCATAGATGAACCTGCCTTTGATAGCTTATCTGCCTTTTCATTTCCCATGATGCCAATGTGTCCAGGGATCCACTGTAGTGTGATATTGATATTTAATTTTGATATCATCTGGTGGATTATCACAATGAGTGTTGTCAACTCTCTTGGGCTGTTTGAGGTGCTGCTGTTAAGTGCTTGCAGAGTAGATTGGGAGTCTGTAAAGACAACAATATCTGATGGTGGTTGCACTCCTTCATATAATTTGTTTTCCACTGTCTGAAGTGCTAAGGTAATTGCCTCAATTTCGGCTTGGAAGTTTGAGCAGTAATCGCCACAGGGTGCGCTTATCTCAAAGTGTTTATTTTTAGGGAAGACCAGGAAGGCACCAAGACCAGCATTGATGGTAGCTTTGAAAGCCGATCCGTCTGTATAAATATGGAAAGCTGTTTTTTTATAGCTTTCGATTGTTTCAAGCGTGCCTACTTTGAGCTCCAGTGGATTTGATTCTTTTGTTAAGGTGTTATTTTGTGATGGTTGGTTGTTTGTAGTTTAGTCCGGGTGTAATGTTTGAAAACCTGGTAATTTTTTCTCTGTTATTGGGTAGGTGGTGTTTTAGGGCTAGTTCGTCAGTAAGTTGGATCAGAGTCTTTTGCTTTTTTTTGGTTGTTTTTCCTATATTTCCTCCAACCTTCTGTATCTCTCAATAGCTTCTAATGCTGCTCTGTTGCCCCTTAACTTAAGAGGTTCAATATTGGAGTCTATTTCACAGGCTGCTGTGGGAGTAGTTCTCATACCTCCACTAATTAGCCGCAAGGCTTGGTTTTGGATTGTATCTAATGATGATTGATAGGTTTTGTTGGCAGCTACTTGTATGGAGAGACAGTTATCCATTACAGATCTGTCATATCCAGTGTATAACTGTCTTAAGGTTTTCTTTTCAGCTCCCCAGGATGTTCCTGCTAGGTGTTTTATTATGTTTAATCTTTGTGATGCCTTTTCTTTTAAATCTGCCATAAAGTGTTTTAGAGACAGTCTTTGGTCTAGTTTTACACCAAGATATGTTGGATTTTCTTCTTTATTTATTGGCTGAGAGTCTATTTTTAGGATGTAGTTTCTTTTTGCTGTTTTGTTGCTGTGGCTAAAGATTGAATAAACTGACTTTTCTTTGTTTATTTCCATTTTCCATAATTTTGAATATGTGGAGATAGTTGTGAGGGCTCTATTTAGTTTGGATCTAGTCAGCACTGGATATTTCTCTGTAGTCCAAATTAAAAGGTCGTCTGCATAAAGTGCCTTATTGACCGAAATGAGGTCCGGGAGGTCATTCATGAAGATTAGAAAGAGAGTGCAGCTAAGGGCTGAACCTTGTGGTAGTCCTTCTTCCAAACCCTTTTACTAGAGATGGCACCTTCGAATCGGGTTTGGATGGTTCTGTTCTTTAAGAATGCCCTGATCCAGCTGTACATTTTTCCATGGATGCCCATTTTTTTCATCTTCAAAAATAGACCTTCTCTCCACACTCTATCATAGGCTTGCTGCAAATCTATAAATACTGCTGTAGTGTGCTTGTTTTCATGAAACCCTTCTACTGTGTCCTGGATAAAACGAAAGAGGTGGTCTTCTGTTCTACTTGCTTTCCTGAAGCCAGCTTGTGCATTGTGGAGTGAGCAAGTACTTTCTAGCCACCAATAAAGTCGGTTATTGATCATTTTTTCTGCCATTTTGCCAATGTTGGATGTTAGAGATATTGGTCTATAACTTTTTGAGTCTCCAGGTGGTTTATTTTTCTTTAAAATGGGTATTATGTTTGCGGTTCTCCATTCCTGTAGTATGTCTCCAGTTTTCCATGTATGGTTGATAAAGTTAAGTATACAGTTTTGGGCCTGTGGTCCTAGTCCCCGAATCGTTTCATTTGTTATTTTATCTGGTTCAGGGGATTTTCTTGACTTGAGGCTTTTTAGGGCAGTATTGAGCTCATGTAGAGTGAAGGGAGTGTCAAAGATCTGACAGTTGACTGTTGGAGCTTTTTTTTCTTTCTTTAAGATATTACTGAAGGCCTGGTCCAGTTGTTTTCTTGGCTTTGACTTGTTAATGCTGGCAAAATATTTATTGAAGGTTTCAGCCTTTTTAAGGTTTTCTGTTATTATGTCGTCAGTGCCTTTTATAGGTTGGGGGTTTGTTATTTATTTCTTTCTTGCTAGCCGGTGCAGAATGGTCCAGGCCTTTCGACCATCCTTGTTTAGATCTAGTTGTTCGCATGTTGTGGTCCACTTTTTCTTTTTTTCTGTTTTAATTTTGTATCTTATAAGTCCTGTCAATTTGTTGTACGTTGTCTTGTTCTCTCTAGTAGGTTTTTTTTCTATAGTCTTCCTGGCCATGTTTCTTTCTTTTACTAATTTGTCTAATTCAGGTGTCCAAAAAGGTTTGTATTTCTTAACTTGGCCTCGAGGGATGTGTTTTTTTGCTGCTTGTAAGATGTTGGAGACTGTAGTTGTGTAGGTTGATTTGACGTCTGTCTCAATTATGCTTGATAGTCTTGTGTCTGTTTCTTGTGAAAAAGCTGCCCAGTTAGCTTTTTTATAGTTCCATCTAGTTGTTTTGTTGGATTGGTATCTACCTGGCGTTCCAATATTGAGGAGTATAGGCCTGTGGTCACTACCTATGTCTTCAAGTACTGTTATTTTAGAAGAGTTGGTAATGTCTGTAGAGATAAAAGTTAGGTCAGGTCTGCTAGTTGTGTTGTGTGTTCTGTGGAGGAAAGTTGGAGGTGTAGTTTTGTTTAGCAGAAGGTGTAGGTTAGAGGCATTTGTTACATCCTCTACTTCTTTGCCACGCTTGTTGTAGTGTGGGTAGCCTAGGGAAGGTGTGTGTGCATTGAAGTCGCCAGCTATTATTGTCCTTGTGTAGTGTGGTAGTTGTATGTCTATTTCTGCTGTTGATGATGGTGGGCAATAGTAGTTTTTGATGGTGTACTTTGTTCCTCCTCTCCAAAGAAGTATTTCCTGCGTGTCGATGTCTGTATTGTTCTGTATTTGTTTTACTGTGGCTTGTGTGTCGTTTCTTATGAGGGTCATAATTCCCTGGCAAAGGCATCTGTACTGTGTGTAGCCTGTGATGTTTATTTTTTTCTTGGGCAGTAGTGTTTCTTGCAATAGCGCTATGTGTATATCATGCTTCTTGAGTATGTGTTGGAGTTCTGTTGTCTTGTTTTGTAGGCCTAAGATGTTTAGTTGCAAAAGGTTTAGGTGTTTGCTGCTAGTCTGTTTTTTATTTCCAGTAGCTGACTTATCACAGGCACACGCTAGTCATCAACATTTAGTTTGTTCTATTCTGCTAGACATAGACCACTGTCTTTTAGGTCTTGTTGCTTAGTTTAGCTTGAATTTTCCATTGTCCTCTCTCTATGTCTCTCTTGTTTTTTCCTTCTGTCCCTCTTTCTTTCACTATTCTTGTCTAGGTCAGTTTATTGTTCTCATTCTAAGTATGCAAGTAACATAAAAAAAAGTTTAAAAAAAAAAAGACAATTCCTCCTTTATGAAGCTGACAACTTTTTGTAAGAATGATTACTTTGCTCGTAACTCTTAATAACTAATTCTTCTTCTTCATCGTTCTCATTGTTATGTTGGAGTGTTCATATGACTAGACAAATACATGAGATGAACTGCGCAGTGGTTTCCAAATCAGGGAGCTCTCCATATAGTTTTCTTTCTATTGGGGTGATTTGGGGCCAATGTCTTATATGGGCCTCTTGGTAAAGAGAGCAGTTTTGGAGGACGTGGTCGGCATTCTCTGGTGATACTCCACATGGGCAGATTTCACTGGCTCCAATTTTGAGCTTCCGGTGCATGTGTTGTCGCATTCTGTTGTGTCCGGTCCTGAGAAAGATTAGACGCTGGTCTTGTCGGGATAGCTTATAGTAAGCTTCATCTTTCTTGTGATTTGGATGAGAGCTCGTCCATTTCTCATTTATTTTGTTTACAATTAATTTCTTCATTTCTTCTGGATAAAGTGCAGAGTTTATTTGAGAGTTAGTTCTCCCACTCTTGGCGAGTGTGTCAGCCTTCTCATTTCCTTCTAGTTGTATATGGGCTGGTATCCATTGAATAACAGTTTTTTTGCTGTTGTTGTTGAGCTTTGTAAGTGCTGTTCTGAGGTTTTTAATATAAGAGGAATCAGAGTTTTGCAAGCTTTGGAGGGTTGTTTTTGCATCGGTTAGCAAGACAATCTGACTGTGAGGGGAACTTGGATGATTTGCTAGCATGGTAGCAGCTAGTGCTAGTGCTTCCCTTTCTGCTCTGTGACTGTCAGAGAGCTCTCCAGTTGCAATGGATTTTTCTAGTTTTCCTCCATCTGGCCATTCGATAAGTATTCCAGCTCCTCCATTTGTGGTGGCTTTATGGGATGAGCCGTCCGTGTAAACTCTGATCCACTGATTGCTAGGGTAATTGGTATGTAGAAAACAGTTCACTATTTCCTTGAGCTCTGTTGGTCTGTAATCAGATTTTCTTTTTATGTTTTCAATATGGTCCCTTATAGTAGGAAGAGGGCTTTCATCCCAGGGTGGAGATTCGTTATAGTGTATCGAGGATTCCAGAGTAATTTTTTCAAGTTGGTGTTTCTTTTTTAGGTTTAGAGATTCCTGTATGAAATTGGTCCTTTTGAGACGTTTTTTGTGCCAGTTTTGTGGATTTTTGTTCTGAGTGGGTGCCTTTCCAAGGTTTCCAATTTAGTGAATTGGGAAAGGATTTTTATTTCTCTTCTTTCATCCAGAGAGATCAGGGCAGCGGTTTCCTCCATAGCTCTTATGGGTGTTGTTTTGATTGCTCCTGTCATTACCCTTAAACCAATATTTTGAACCTTGTCTATTTTTCTTAGGTTGGTTTGGGCTGCTGAGCCCCATGCTGTGGCACCATATTCTAGTACATGTCTTATATAACTGGTATAAGTCTTTTTCAGGATGTTGTGATTAGCTCCCCAATCTGTGCCAGCTAATTTTTTCAAGAGGGATAGTCTCCGGATGCCTTTACTCTGTGTTTTATCTATTTGGTTTTTCCAGGTTAGTCTCGGGTCATAGGTGACTGCAAGATATGTAGGGCTGTCATTTTTTTCTAAAGCTTCCTTATCTAATGTTAATTTTATTGTTTGTTGTTTTGTTGACAGTGAGAATATGGTATATGTTGTCTTTTTTGTGTTAATGGACATGCCCCAGTCTTTGGACCAATTATTGAGTTTATCAAGAGCATCCTGTAATCGAAATTTCAATGTTCCTACATATTCTTCTGTGCTAATTAAGGCAAGGTCATCTGCATACATGCTGCTTTTAACTTTTCTTGGTAGGTTTTGATTTAGATCGTTTATGAATATTAGGAACAGTGTTGGGGATAGGACTCCTCCTTGCGGGACGCCATTTTTTATACCCACTGTGTGGCTTCTTTGTCCTTGCATGCAAACTAAGACTTTTCTATTATTTAGATATTCCTTTATCCAGTTGTACATTCTGTGGGATATGTGATGCTGGATTAGCTTGAGCAAGAGACCTTGTTCCCAGACTTTGTCAAATGCTTTTTCTAAGTCAACCCACACAATTGTTGTTGGTTTCTTTTCTTGAAAGCCGTCTTCTATTTCTTGTGTGATGAAGGCGATTTGATCTTCTGTTGATCTGCCTTTTCTAAAGCCAGCCTGGGCTTCAGTGAGTAGGTTATTTGACTCAAGGATCCATGTCAGCCTTCTATTTATCACTCTTTC
This sequence comes from Biomphalaria glabrata, assembly GCF_947242115.1. Taxonomy (NCBI): domain Eukaryota; kingdom Metazoa; phylum Mollusca; class Gastropoda; family Planorbidae; genus Biomphalaria; species Biomphalaria glabrata. Next base: position 47,841,469 of record NC_074717.1, read on the forward strand.
CATCAGTTTGCAAGTACAGCTAGTGAGGCTGATGGGACAGTAGCTATCCAGTTTATTTCTTGGTTTGCCGTGCTTTAGTATAGGTATCATAATGGCTTTTTTCCAGATGTTTGGAATTCTGCCAGATTTCCAGCTAGCATTGAATATTTGTAGCAGTTTTCTTTTGGCTTGAGGACCCAAGTGAAGAAGCATGTCATTAGATATTTTGTCTGGGCCCGGGGCTTGTTTTGGTTTGAGGACTTTTAGGGATTCATCTAGTTCCTTCATTTTAAGATTAGTGGTCATTCCCAAGGAGTAAGCTGGATTGTTTTCTTTAATTTTATCTTGTATTTCTGAGCTTACATCTTTATTTCTACTTTCATTAATTTGTATTTGTCCTACGCTTTGGAAAAACTTAATGAATTCATTTGCTGCTTCTTGGCCTTTCAGGGGTTTGTTGTCCTTTTCTTTTACTATAGGAGTTGTTCTGTTTTCTTCCTGGTTGAGACATTTGGCTATACACCAGAGTTTGTGGCCGTCTCTATCTACGTTTAGTTGTTCTGTTTTTTCATGCCAACTTTTCCTCATGGCGGAAAGATAATTTTTCCTGAAAACTGCGTTAGCTGCTTTTAGATTTATGTTATTTCTTATCTTATCTTATATAATACAGACGTTACTTCAAAAAAGAAGATGATTACGTCCTACGCGTCATGCATTTAGTCATGCATATTAACCAATGACTTAAATTCTGCCAAGTCACTGGTTTTCCTGGCTAGCTCAGGCAACCCATTCCATGCTCTAATAGCACTAGGGAAGAAGGAGTATTTGTACAAATTTGTCCTAGCATATGGGACGAGGAATGTGCCTTTATCTTTGTGTCTTTCAGAGTATTTTATTAAATTTTGTTTTTGTATTTGAAGATTATGGTTCAGTGTTTTATGTATTATTGCTACTTTACTTTTGAGCCTTCTGTCCTGAAGGCTTTCTAAATTTAGTGATTTTACTAAAGGTGTTACTCTAGTCAAATGTGAATATTCGTTTGTTATGAATCGCACTGCTCTATTTTGTGTCTGTTCTAGTTTCTTAATGTTTTCTTGAGTTGAGGGGTCCCAAACAGAGGATGCATATTCTATTATTGGCCTAACCAAGGTTAAATAATATTTTAGTTTTATGTTCTTATTTGATTTATAGAAATTTCTTTTAATAAATCCTAATGCTTTGTTTGATTTTTTTTGTAGTTTCATCAATATGTGGATTCCATGACAGTTTTTCATTTATTATAACACCTAGGTATTTTGCGTTTTTAGTCTGTGTTACTGGTTTGCCATGAATAAGATAAGTGGAATTAATTTGTTTTAGTTTTTTTGTTACTCTTAACAACTGACATTTTTCTGGGTGGAAAGACATGCTCCAATTTGATTCCCATTTCTGTAATTCATCTAATTCTCTTTGTAAAATATCTGTGTCTTGTGTTGTTTTTATTGTTCTATATATTATGCAATTGTCTGCAAATAATCTGACTTTTGTTCCTGAAGTAATGCAATTTGGTAAATCATTTATGTAAATTAAAAATAGTAGTGGACCCAAGACTGTTCCTTGAGGTACACCTGAGTTTACTGTTATCGGTGTTGATTTAGAACCATTTATTATTACAGTTTGTTCTCTCCCTATCAGAGAGTCTTTAATCCACTGATGCAGTGGACCATTAATGCCGAAATATTTTAATTTTTTAAGCAAACTATGGTGGTGAACTTTGTCAAAAGCCTTAGAAAAATCTAGTAAGATAGCATCTATTTGTTCACTGGTATTTTCTATACAAGGGTTATTTTCTACTGTGTTTCTGGCTTCAATAGTGGCAGTGTGGAGTTGTTGAAGGTGATCAGACCAGTTGGGGATATAATCTTTTCTTGCTCCTCTGGGAATTGATTCCTTAGCTGCTAGGAGGATTGCTTTGGAGAATGCTGAGAATGACTTATTCACCTGATTTGATTTGCAGTTTATTGAAGATGTGTTTAGGTCTGTGAGCTTTGAGAATAGGTGCCAGTTGGCTTTTTTGTAGTTCCATCTGGGGATGGAGTTTTCTGATATTTTGAAGAAGGTATCGATACTGATCAATATGGGTCTGTGGTCACTGGTGGCTAGCTGGTCTGCAACTTCTCTTGTGCACTTTTTGGATAAGTTGTCAGTTGCAAAGGCTAGATCTGGAGTGGTTGATGTTAGCCAGGCTCTTGAGAAAAAGGTTGGTTTATCCTCAGGTTTATTAAGCAAGATAAGTCTGTTCTCTGCTTGCCATTCTTCAATTTCTTCTCCCCTGGCATTTAGGTCTGGGTATCCCCAGCTCTGAGAGTGACTATTCATATCTCCTAAGATTAGACAGTCTTCTTGGTCAGGTATTTGTATGTGGTCAATCTCGATTTCCTTGTCTGGTGGGAAGTAGCAGTTAAATAGATTAATATTTCTATCTGGGAGAATTAGCTTAGTTCCCATTATTTCTGATTCTGAGGAGTTGGGCATAGTTATGTCTGTGGTAGGGATGTCATTTTTAATGAGGGTTTGGATTCCTCCTTTGGGTCTGATTTCTCTATCTTGTCTGATGCAGGTGTAGCCTCTAATGGAGAAACGAAGATTACTGTTCAAATGAGTTTCTTGGATGCAAGCTACATCAATTTCTTTCTCATGCAGAAATATTTTTAGAGCTTCTTTTTTCTTTTGGATGCCCTCTGCGTTCCATTTAAGATTTTTAGACTTTTGGTCTTGGAGTGTTGGCCAGTAGTATTTACTTTCTTGTCCCTGCTCCTTCGAGGCGGAGAGCCCGGCCCCCTACCTGCGCAGCGGGATTCCACAGGCAGGACGCCACATCTATTAGAATGGTTACTGAACTCCAACATAGATGAGGTTGCGTGTCAATGTGTTATGCGCCAGGAGGCCCATTGACTCCGACTTCAGCCTGCTTTTCTTTCTGGGTGTGCTCCCATAGCCTTTGATCATCCAAGATCATCTGCAAGGCAGCAGGTGTTTATTTTCGGAGTTTTCTCTCCTAGATGAACTGCTATCCCTAGCTAACGAGTTTCATCTACCCGGGTTTAGAGTTAGAGCGCCCTATACTCGCTTTTTGCAATCATTTCCATGGATTTCTGAGATGTTTTTAGTAAATATTCTAACCACTGGAATACTTCATCTCATCCTCCATGACTGCAAACCAGTTGGTCCGCGGCTGTTTATTTGCTATTCACAGCTAACCCTTATATCTAAGGGTCTTTCCTCTATCCGCCACCTGGGGACGCGCTTGGTAGAAGGTGGTAACTCCCCCAAGTTAATAACTAATGAGTTATAGATTTTTAAAAAGTACAATTTACCCCCCCCCCCCCCCTCAATGCACATCACCAAAACTTCTTCCTTGTTCTCATTATTATGTTGGAGCGTTCAGATGACTAGACCAATATGTGAGATGAACTGCGCAATGGTTTCAAAATCAGGGAGTTTTCTTTCTATAGGGGTGTTTTGGGGCTAGTGTCTTGATTGGGCCTCTTGATAAAGTATGCAGTTTTGAAGAACATGATCAGCATTCTCTGGTGATACTCCACATGGGCAGATTTTGATAGTTCCAATTTTTAGCTTCTGAAACATATGTTGTCTCATTCTGTTGTGTCTGATTCTGAGGTGAAAGACTAGACGTTGATATTTTTGGAATAGGCTTTGTCTTTCTTGTGACTCAGATGAGTCTATTTCTTGTTTATTCTATTCACTCTGACCTAAACAAATCCTGGTTAAGCCCAAGTATTAATCTAGAGTGTATAAAATTCTAGCTTGATGATGCAGATCCAGACATGGCAACATTAAAAGACAGTAGTCCAGACTACAGTACTGTGATATATGTTATGCGCTTCCGCGGTGATGAGTAATTGAACTATAAACAAACTCAAAGGCTGCATACAGTTTGAAATACAATTCAAGTTTGAATTCAACCAATAAAATATTTTCAAACCTACATTATATAAAAATTAGCTTAACCAATATTCTTTATGACTAGTCAAAGTTACTATATATAGCATTAGTCATTTATTAATTGAAAGGGGCACTTATTTTTCCTTCTAAATTCCTTATTTTTGTAGTTTTAATATACTTAACTCTCTCTGGAGGTTGCATCAAGGTTGTTCTACTGGAGATGGGATGACTTATTTATTGTTCCCCCCTTTTAGACCTTGTGATCTATAGGGCAGATGATGGTTAAAGAGCAGGATGTCATGTGACCAGCACCAACCGCCTCTACTTTTCCTAACTGAAGTCAGGTACCCATCAGAGTTGTGTGGACTCATGAGTGCCCGAAATTCTAACTCCCAGTCTTCACTGGGATTCAAACCCAGGACCCTAGTGCTTATGCATTCAACCACCGCGCGTCATCAATTCTTCCGTCCTTGTGGTTATGCAAATCATTTATATCGATGTTTAATTAATTTGACTAACTATGCCTACAGTTTCCCTAGCTAGCTATTTAACCTGTTACTGATGTAGGTGACATTTGATCAACATAATGATCCGTCTTTAATTTCTTCAACAAAAAAATACTCAAAGGGAATCCTGAGATTAGGAAATTTTCTGATTCAAATTTAAAAAACAACAACTCTAGGACCATGGCTGTTATCTGTCATGCCTGAATATATTTTATAAAATCCCTGAACTTTTTATCCCCAGATTCTAGTGAAGAAAGCTACTGTCAGGAAGTACCAGATGTATGGTCACCTGTACGAAGACTTATGTCGACAGGTAGGCAAGCACCATTTGCTATCTACAGAACCCAGTCAGTGGACAACCTAGAGGTATATGATTCAAGTTCTTCTGGACATAAAGCTGACCACAACAGTTAAACACAGGTAAATATCAAATTAATAATTATAAATTATTGTCATCAGATTTAAAGATTGCTAAAAGAATCAACACATAGACAAGAAAATAAAAAAGAATCGGATCAATTTCAAAGCTTTCAAAGGTCTGAAATAATTGATCTAAAAGTATGTCAAGTTGATTAACTTAGGATAAATCCAGAGACTGTCTCTTAGGCTCATAAAATGTCCTAAGTTAATTAACCTTCTTATTTAGTAATACTTTAATCTCTGCTTGACATTTACAGACTGTAGTGATTTACATCATATTGTATAGATTACAGATGTTATCTCAAAAAAGAAGATAATTACATTCATCACATTTCTAGTCATTTATGTTAATCTGTGACTTAAACTCTGCTAAGTGGTTGGGTTTCCTGTACTGGCTGATTCAAGCCATTCCATTCTCTACTGGCACTAGGGAAGAAGAAGCACTTGTAGGACCTAGCCTATGGAGTAAGATATGGGCCTCTATCATTGTGGATCTAAGTATTTGAGTAGGTTTGGCTGATCTAGTGGAAGGCATGAATTTTTTTAGAACAGAAAAATAATGAAGACCAAACTATTTAATAACAAAAACAAAAATATGTCCAGAATTATTTAGCATCATACCCATAAATTAACATTTATTAATGCTTTTATTTAAAGTCTTTAAATTTAGTCCTGTTCTTTCACTACCTTCTTTTCATGTAAAAAACTGTTTTATCTTGTGCCATGTCCTCCACAAGTAGTGGACTTCAACAAAATGACTCTGAAACTAGCTCAGTCTCTTTCCATGGCATTTCACAATAAACAGTAAGTGGGTTTGAGAGTAGGATACCTTCTATTTCTGGATCTTAAAGTAGAGTTCCTTTTATTTCTGGATCTGAAAGTAGAGTTCCTTTTATTTCTGAATCTGAGAGTAGAGTTCCTTTTATTTCTGAATCTGAGAGTAGAGTTCCTTTTATTTCTGGATCTGAGAGTAGAGTTCCTTTTATTTCTGGATCTGAAAGTAGAGTTCCTTTTATTTCTGGATCTGAGAGTAGAGTGCCTTTTATTTCTGGATCTGAGAGTAGAGTTCCTTTTATTTCTGGATCTGAGAGTAGAATTCCTTTTATTTCTGGATCTGAGAATAGAGTGCCTTTTATTTCTGGATCTGAGAGTAGAGTTCCATTTATTTCTGGATCTGAATGTGGTGTACCTTTTATTTATGGAGCTGAGTGTGGTGTACCTTTTATTTATGGAGCTGAGTGTGGTGTACCTTTTAATTTTCTTCTTTGATAGTATCTTAGTGTTCTATTTGGCTAATAGTCAAGTTTCTATATCAGATGGTAGAAGCTACCAATGCTCAATTTTGCTCATCAGCATTACCCATTATATTTATCCTGGTTAACTTTTTTATATTAACTCCCATTATCCCTTCCACCTCAGTTAATAAAGACTTGTGTTAAAGTCTTTTTTCATCTTCTTATATTTCTTGAAATGTTAAAGCTGTATTAGTATTGATATATTTTTTTGTTATGTCTCATAAATATAACGTCTCCAAAATTAACCTGTTAGAACACAATGTGGCATCAATTTTTTTATTATCGTCTAGAGTTCATCTAGCTAGTAGCTAGATCTAGCAGCTAGATTCTAGACTAGAGTCAGATCAGATGAGAGTGTCACTAGTCATGACTAGAGTCTAGAGTAGATACTAACATAGATCATCTGCATCATGATCATCATACTAAATAACTAATCATACTGAATCATAGTTATGATAGTAGTAAGTAAATCTAGTAGTAACTTAAGTAAGTAGATCTAGCCTGGCCTAGACTAGATCAGTAGATCATAGATGAGATCTACTAGAAATGACTAGATCTAGATCTACTAGATTGTCTAGACTAGATTTACTAAATCATTTACTAGATATATAGAGTAAAGTGCGAAGTTCGAGCATTGTCAAGAGGTTTGAACAGTTCACTTTTTATTGCTAAAACTTTTTTATTTGAATGTTTACCAAATTACTACTATATTGCTACTGCGCGTGCACCTTTTTTCTTTACTTCCGACACATACTATTTCCTTTTCCTTGTAAAGGCTAAGTTCATGGTGAGGTCAAACTCAGGAGGTGTGGAATTATTCTTTTTTACTACCCGGTAGTGAAGGAAATGGGTAATGGGCTTAAGGCTATTTTGAAGTCTGATTGCTCATCAGCTTAAAGAGACTATTTGAAGTTGTGGAGGGTGGGAAATGGTGCAATGGATGGTGTTCTTGCGCTGCAGTAAAAAGAAAATGACTATATAGTGAAAATTAAATATTAAAACATGTTTTTAGATATATTTTCTTTGATCTGTTCAAACCTTCCATCAACCCATTCGAGCTTACTAATTGGGGAAAAATCTGCTCGAGGTAAAGTACGTTTGGCGATACCTACCCTACACCTCTTTGAACTCATTTATTTAATTTTAACTAAGCCTAGTGATACATTAAACTTAATCTATTTTTATAGAAAAAAGGATGAGAAATTCAGAGATACCATCAGTTTTTTCATAGGTCAGACCGTTACGGTGCTATAAAAATCCAAACATGAAAATTCCTGCCTGCTGGCTTAATAATTTCGAACTTCGCACTTTACTCTATGTATATTATAATATGATGTAGATCTTGTCTCTATATCTTAGTATCTAGTCTACTAGATCTACTATGATCAGTATGAACTATCTATGATCTAGATCTATCTAGTGGACTAGTCAATCTTAGATCTAGATCTAATTATCGACTTCTAGTAGTAGTACTACTACTAGTAGATCTCTAGTCAGATCTAGATATGATTATTAATGATAGAGATAGAATCTAGATAGACTCTAGAGACAGATATATAGATAGTGATATAGCCAATATACTGAATATTATTGAATATACTATAAGGCCTACTATTCTACTTTACTGTCTTTAGTTTAGGGTGGAGGCCTTAGAGTATGTTATATATGATATATGGTATAGATTATATTTCTAGAATTCTAGATCTAATAGAAGATATACTTAGATTTTGGAATCTCTCTCTTAGTTTTAGTTTTATAAATCTAGCTAGATTGTGAAGTAGATGGGGCTTAGAGTATAGTGTAATATGGTCTATATAGTATAAGCTGCTATATAAAATTAAACTATTCATGGTTTTACTTTCAAATTCACTTCTAGCTTTATGATTCAGAGCTAGATTTTATAGATTTAAAGACAGCTATTGTTAATAAAAACAATCAATGAAAGTGATATCCGCTGAAATAGGTAACTGATATTGATAATGTGTTATACATTGCAATTTGTTTTTAGAGATTTTAATTAATTCCTAATATATATAGAGAGAGTAGTGCAAATAGGCTTATTGTACTTTTTAAAGTACTTTTTTACTCTTTAATCTTGAATTTGCTAAATTGAAAAGGAAAAAAAAAAACATTTTTATACATGTATATGGTAATTCAATATTTATTTCTGCTCCTGAAATTGAATATTTTCTCCTGAAAAACTCCTGGAAATCTCCAGAAATCCTGATCTCAGAATGGTGGGGGAACCCTGGATACTATCAGTCACCAACTTCTGTATGAATGGGTCTTTAAGTCAACAACATCTGTATGAATGCTGCTATCAGTCACCACCATTTTTATGAATGGTACTATTAGTCACCACCATCTTTATGAATGGTACTATTAGTCACCACCATCTGTATGAATGGTACTATCAGTCACCACCATCTGTATGAATGATACTATCAGTCACCACCATCTGTATGGTTCTGTGTTTAATGTATAATTGCTAAGAATGGTACTGTCAGTCACCACCATCTGCATTAATGGTACTATCAGTCGCCACCATCTGCATGTCACTATCGGTCACCACATTCTGAATGAATGGTAATATCAGTCACCACCATCTGCATGAATGATACTATCAGTCACCACCATCTGTATGAATTGTACTGTCAGCCACTACCATCTGTACGAATGGTACTATCAGTCACCATCATCTGTTTGAATGGTACTATCAGTCACCACCATCTTCATCATAGCCCCAGAATTATGCAGAATAGTCTAGTATATTGTAATAAAATAACCAATACTAGAAAACCACTATATTGGCTTTATTCAACAAGATTAAGCTACAGCCAACAATGAACAAATATAAGTACATAAGTTTTAGTTTGAATCAAATCAATATCAAGTTTATTCTTTACAAAATACTAACACATATTGCAATAACTAGTTCAGATTTGTTAAAAAACAAAAACTAAATTTTTCTTTAAGTTTATTTCTATTTCAATTTGAAAGTATTCTTACAAAAAGGTAGCCATGCAAAATGATGTTCTCTTTTGGACTGAAATGGATTGTCTCATTTTGTTGTTTAGTTACTGCAATGCAAATTGGAGTTTGAACAAATTAAAGTAAAAGCATAATAAATAGAATGTATGTATAGTATTACATAATTTTAATGAATTTTCTCAATACTGGCTTTTATCTTTCAGACTAAGTTTTTTTAAGAGTAGAACAATCTTCCTTGTCAAACTGTTTTAAACCAATCTTTTGAAGTAGCCTAAGTAAATTAAATAATTTTTTCATAATATTTTTAAATCAAGGCAAAGGAAGAATCACATTCAATATCTTTTTAACAGGATTTGTTTCACTTTTCACTGCCCAGGTAAAACAGAAGAAAACAAAATTGAATGATAGTAACATTTTACTGAAATCCAAAAGGGAAAATAATTTTCTTTCACTAAGTTGAGAAAAATGATGACCTTCTTGTTTAAAACTTATTTAAAATGTTATTTTTTTCTTTGTTTTATGTCAGTTTTGCTCTAATTTAGCCTAAATCATGTTTTACACAAAGCTGATTAAATTAAATTACTACTATTATGTAGATGCATTTTTTATAAGTAATGCTGAAAATGCATATTGAATTCTTCTTATTATTATTGTTTTTGCATTGCATTGAAAGAGAATGTCATAAGAAATAGAAATGGTTTTGTTCCTTTGAATTTATTCCCTAATCAGGCAATCATGCATCACGTGCCCTCAGATATGTACACAAAATGAAGTTTGAGAAGAAAGAGAAAGGATCAAGATGGTATACTTTGAATTCTACAAATTAAATCCTGCTAAGCTTTATTCAGTTAAAAAATTGAGTTTATGTGTAACTACTATGATTCTACAAAATTTTTTGTTTGTTTGCTATGCACAGATTTACAAGACACTAAAGAAGTTATCTATCAACTATACTCAATGTATGGACGACTTGCAGCCAGACTAGAATTATAGAGAAAAATGTTTTTCTGCTGGCTAAACATGTATGGGTATGTTTGTCTGTCTTTCATTATGTCTATCTAAAAAATAATTGTTTTTGTTTGTAATGTTGTTACAGTGCCTTGAGCTTACATTTTGTTTGTTAACAGCGCTTTATAAATAAAATTATTATTATTATTGTTATTATTATGTAATACCTAGGATTCTTCAGTTGTAATACCTAGGATTCTTCTGTAGCATCTCAATTCCATTGCTAGGATCCTCCTCTCTAGCTCTGCAGTCAGCGTCCAAGACTCACAAGCATATAAAAATGTGGCCATGACCAGAGAGCGCATCAGTCTGATTTTGGTGCCTAGGGCTAAGCCTTTGTCTTTCCATATTATTCTAAGTTTTGAAAGGGCTGCTGTGGACTGTCAGTAGTTCAGGTTTTGTTCCCTTATCTGAGACAATAGCTCCTAGGTATTTGAAGTGGGCCAAAATGCTCTTTTGAATTTAATAAAGACAAGCTACAGGTTTAATTATTGTTAACTGCATTTGTCGACTGGTTGTCAGTAAAACCAAGACTTGGTAGAATTTAAGATTCTATTTATATTGTTACATGGTGCAGCTTTAGTGAAATCCAGCTAGTCTGTAGAACTGGCATGTCAAACATTGTCCATATATTTTTGTAATTATATATATATATTTCTATATATATGGTATATTTCTCTTCTTATAAGATTTCTAGAGCTTGATATATTCAGTAGTGTCCAAACTAGTTTAGCGTGAATTCCCCTATCCATCCATCCATCCCAGTGGTGCTACAGCCCATGGAGGGCTCTGGCCTGCTTTAACATATCCTTCCATTCAGATATCCTGGGCCTTTCGTCTCCACGCCCTAGCCCCAAGCTGCTTCAGATCTGCTTCCACATCATCTATCCATCGCATTCGGTGTCTGCCTTTGGGTCGCCTGCCTTTTGGTTTTTGCCTGTATACAATTTTCACCCCTCTGTTGTCTGACATTCTTTCAAGGTGACCTGCCCAACGTAGTCTGTTCTTTTTTATTTCGTTCACTTTTGGTGGGTCTTCATACAATTGATATATCTCATGGTTAGTGCGTGTCCTCCACCCTGTTTCATCCTGTATGGCACCATAGATTTTCCTAAGAATTTTTCTTTCCCAAGTGTTAAGTAAAAGCACAAACTATTCAACAAAATTTGGTTAACAGAAACACCTCCGGGTGAGTGGAAAAAGGGCTTGCTAATAAAAATACCAAAGAGTGGAGATCTATCACAATGTGAGAAATGGCGAGGCATCACTTTGCTGTCAGTACCAAGCAAGATTTTTAGCAGAATCCTACTAAACAGAATAAGGGAGCATGTGATGAACACCTAAGGGAAGAACAGGCCGGATTCAGAAAAGGGAGATCTTGTGCTGACCAAATAGCTACACTCAGGATAATTGTAGAACAATGTGTCGAATGGCAATCTCCTCTCTATGCAACTTTTGTCGACTTTGAAAAAGCTTTTGATAGTGTCGACAGAGAATCTATTTGGACTGTAATGAGACATTATGGGATCCCCAATAAAATAATAACCATAATCAAGAACCTTTATGATGGTTTCACCTGCCAAGTAACCCACTGTGGCAAGCTGTCAGAGGAATTTCCAGTCACAACAGGAGTCAAACAGGGATGTCTTCTTTCACCACTCCTGTTCCTTCTAGTACTGGATTGGGTCACAAAAGAAGCCTACTCTAACGCAGGGAAAGGAATCCAATGGACTCTCACACAAAAGCTGGAAGATCTGGAATTCGCTGATGACATAGCCCTATTATCACACAGACTACAGGATATGCAAGAAAAGGTCACAGCTTTAAGCTAAGTAGGAAAAAGAGTAGGCCTCAAAATAAACCACCAAAAAACTAAAGTACTTAAAGTAAACAATAAACAAATCGGAGACATAGTATTGGATTCTCAGACAATAGACCAAGTAGAAAATTTTATATACCTTGGGAGTGTAGTCAGTATATCAGGTGGAACAGATGAAGACATTAAACGCTGTATAAATCTAGCATGTCAGACATTTACACAGCTAAAACCAACCTGGAAATCTCCTTACATCTCAAACAAGACTAAACTAAGAATCTTTAACTCTAATGTCAAGGCTTTCCTACTGTATGGTTCTGAAACATGGAGAACAACTGAAGCCACAACAAAAAAATACAGACATTCATCAACAGATGCCTGAGAAATATCCTAAAAATACACTGGTATGACAAAGTAGAAAACACCAAACTGTGGGAGATGAGTGGACAAAAAAATATAGAAGTGCAGATCTTAGAGAGGAAGTGGAGATGGATTGGTCACACCCTTAGAAAAGATACCAGCAACAGAGCTAGGCAGGCCTTAGAGTGGAACCCCCAGGGAACAAGACGCAGAGGAAGACCAAAAAGAACATGGCGACGCAGTGTACTTGAAGAAGCAGAGAAGACCGGGAAGAGCTGGGACACCATCAAAAAGCTAGCAAGAGACCGTGGAGAGTGGCGTGTTTTGGTCGAGGCCCTATGTTCCATGAGGAACTCAAAGGAGTGATGATGATGAAGTGTTAAGTAAATTTTCAGATGTCTTTGTCAGTGTCCAGGACTCACTTCCATACATTGCTGCTGGTCTTATTATAGTTTTGTATATTATTTTCTTGGTTTTCCTTGAAATCGTTTTGCTCTTAAGTAAATGGTGGGTGCTATAAAATGCCCTGTTGCCTCCTGCTATTCTTTCCTTTATTTCTGTTAGTAGGTCATTTTTGAAATTAATAGTACTTCCTAGATATTTGAAAGTTTGGACGTTTTCAAATTCGTGGTGTTTGATTTTGATATTTTGTCCCTCTGTTTGATTGTCTCTTGTCATTGTAATGTACTTGGTTTTACTGTCATTGACCTCAAGTCCTGCTGGTCGAGATGCTTCTTCTAGTTGTATGAAGGCTCTAGCCATGTCAGAGGTTTCTTTACCCAATAAGGCAATGTCATCGGCATAAGCAAGGTATTGTAGAAATTGTTGGTTGTGGACCCGTGTTTTCTCTCCTGAAGTAGTTAGTAATAGTTCCCCTTGTGTTTATGTGTATATTTCTTATAACTCTCTCCAGTGTTAAATTGAAAAGCATGCAGGAAAGTGCATCTCCTTGTCTTAATCCTTGTTTAATCTTAAATTCCCGTGAGTCTTCTCCTTGTATTATGACTTTGCTTTTTGAGTTGTTTAATGTCATATGTATAAGTCTTGTCAGCTTGTTGGGTATTCCAAAATCCTGTAGAGTGTCTTATAGGTATTTCCTTCTGATACTGTCATAAGTCATTTTATAGTCTATAAAGAGTTGGTGGATTGGTATGTTGTATTCATGGCATTTTTCTAGTATACATCTTAGTGTGAAGATGTGGTCGGTTGTGGATTTGTTGGGTCTGAAACCACATTGGTAGTCACCTAAGATTTCTTCTGAATATTTTCCAAGTCTCTTAGTTATAAGCCTAGACAGTATGTTATAAGTCACATTTAGTAGAGAGATTCCTCTGTAATTACAGCACTTTAACTTGGATCCTTTTTTGTGTATTGGGGTTATAAGAGCCGTTTCCCATTCTGTTGGTATTACTTCTTCTTCCCAAATTCTTGATATTAGTCTGTGTATTTGGGAATGTAAGTCTTTCCCTCCATATTTAATTAGTTCTGCTGTGATTTGGTCCTCTCCTGGTGCTTTGTGATTCTTCATGGTCCTAATTATTTCTGATGTTTCAATGAGTGTTGGAGGGTTCACTAAGGGATCTGGTCCCCCATGTGGCAGTTTATATTCTCCATTATCTCCATCTTCAGTGGTATTTAGGATCTCCTCAAAGTATTCAGCCCATCTCTCAATGACCCTGCTGTTTTCTGTAATATAGCATGCTTTATTATTTCCCAGTGCTCATTTATGTTATTTTCGCTGTCCTTTTCTAATGTTGTCAGTTGCGTTTGGAGTGCCATTCTATAAGTTTCTGCAACAAGTGGATCCTTTGTGAGTTTTTGACTATCCTATTGCTGTGCTCTCTTTCTTTGGTAATTGTGTATGGTACTTATTCTTTGTCTAAGTTTAGCTTTTACTAGTAGGTGGTCTGAGTCAGCATTGGCTCCTCTGAAACTTCTAACATCTAGTATGTCTGATCCATGATTCTTATCTATGAATACATGATCTATTTGATTCTGGGTGTTGCTATCAGGTGAGATCCAGGTAACCTTGTGAATATTCTTATGTTGGAATTTTGTGCTGCTGATAGACATTCCTTTTCCTGATGCAAAATCCACTAATCTTATGCCATTATTGTTGGTCTCTTCATGTAAGCTTTCTTTGCCAATTGTTGGTCTGAATGCTGGTTCCTTTCCAATTTTTGCATTGAAATCTCCTAGTACTATTTTGATGTCATGCTTTGGTGCTTCATCATAAATTCTTTCCAGTCCATCATAGAAGGCTTCTTTTCTGTTATCATCTGCATCTTCAGTAGGGGCATGAACATTGATAAATGATATGTTGAAGAATTTTCCTTTCAAACGCAGTGAGCAGAGTCTATCACTTACAGGTTTAAATCCAATGACATTACCTACCATTTCCTTTTTAACAGCAAAACCTGTACCTAAGTTGTTAGTGCTTCCACCACTATAAAATATAGTATACTCCTTGGTTCTGAGAATGTCCGAGTCTTTCCACCTGATTTCCTGTAGAGCTACAAGCGGTATCCTATATTTCTTTAACACTTCAGTAAGTTGGGCTAGCGCACCTGCTCTATAAAGGCTTAGCACGTTCCATGTCGCAAAACAAAAATCATGTCCTTTTCCAGGTCTAGGTCGTTTTCCATTGTGGAGTTTTTGATCTCCCATCGAGCGCCTCCCCAGGTGGCGGATAGGGGAATGCCCTCCAGATATGGTGGGTACCGGGGAAATAAAATACCCGGGGTGGACCAAAATCAAACCTGCTGCCTTGCAGGAAGTGGAGGGATCCACAAAGGCTAGGGCACCTTACCCAAAAATAAAGGCAGCTATCCAGAGAGCTGAAAGGGGCAGCCCCCCAGATGGTTATGCACAGGGCTAACAACTCTGTCATATAAAAAATACTGTTATGAAAGCTAATACACACAAGAATTCCCCTATCACTAAGACTTTAAACACATTATCTTTTATTTGTCAGCTGAATCCCTTCATTATCTCATTAACAATTGTTCTGATCAAGATGCAGACCAAGTTCTCTAAATTAGATCAGCATACAGACTAATGAAATAATCTCCTATGAGTTACAGGCAAAACTTAAAGTCTACATCAAATTTTTTTTCTTTTGGATAATATTACAAACAGGAATGGAAAATATGGCCAACAGATCTTGTGTGGTGCCCCAATGGTCCAATAACTAAGGGATAGGTTAATATGATAATACATAATAGGTTAGCTAAAACTTACAGGTTAATTCAGGAAATTAACTTTCTAATTATTTTTATTTTTTTTGTACTAAAACTTTCTTTTTAAGTACTAATTTAATTAAACTATTTAAAAAATAGCTTTCAGTTCCAGTGTCTACACTAATCTTCTTTGTCTAGGTCATTAATTGTAAATGTTTTTCAGATAATGATGCAGAGAATTTCCTGGTGATCAAGAATTAGGAGCTGCACACAGTTTAATGAAACCATATTTTAGGAACAGATAGAAAACAAAGAACTGCAGCAAAGATGGCCTGTTTTTATTCTTCCTCATGGCAAGTAGATTTTTTAAAGCATTATGATATAGTTTCCCTTTCAGACCTTGTGGTCCAAAGGGCAAATGATGTAAAGTCATCTCTGTTTCTGTGGCCTACGGTTATGGTATAGCTATTTTAAATAGAACTTTCTATCTTTGAATGAATGCATAATAAAAAAAAATAGGCAACATAAATTAGATAGATCCGCATCAGTGCTTTACATTTTGACTCTGTTCTGGGCTATTCCCCATCCATTTCCATCCTGCCAACTTTCCTTCTTGGTCTGCAGGTTTGATCTATGTTTGTGTCACAGATTCCTTATTATATTTATAATAATAACTCTATAGAATCTACCTTAGTTCTCGATACGTCTAGGTGTCCCTGGTTCAGTTCTAGTTAACGAAATAAAACAATGAAAGCACTAGATCAAACACATAAACTTTAATCAGCTTTACTGCATATCACACTCGCTGGTCTCTGTCTAACAACCAACACACTTCCAGTCATTCGCGCAGATTGTAAAAATAGATTATACATACATAAACACATTCATCCATGACATCTCGCCCCTCCTAAAATTATAATCGATTTTTACAAAGATTACTAAATAAAATGATTATAAAACAAATATCAAACATTACACCACAATACAACAAAAATGTTTGTTCGATAGGCCACAAATGCTCTGAATATGCCACACAGGCGTTTATGTATCCAAACAAACTTGAACATAGTCACACAGACTTTAATGTAGTCACACAGACTTTAATGTAGTCACACAGACTGCAATGTAATAGGCACACAGTCTATAGTTAAGACACACAGTCTTAAAAGATGAAGACACACAGTCTTAAAAGCTGAAGACACACAGTCTTAAAAGCTGAAGACACACAGTCTTAAAAGATGAAGACACACAGTCTTAAAAGATGAAGACACAAAGTCTTAGTTGTAGACAGAAAGTCTACCATCAAGCAACAAAGTCTAAACTGTTGAAGACACAAAGTCTTCGTTGAAGCAACACATGCTTGTGAGAAGCCACATAGGCTTATATCTATGATAAGCGTGGCAGAATGTCCGCTATGACGTTTCCTTTACCTGGAATATGCTGCACTTCGAACTGAAAGTCCTGAAGCATCAGGGGCCCAGCGAGTTACCCTGGAATTCACCGACTTGTGTTTAAACAGCGTAAGGGTGCGTGATCTGTGCGCAGTACGAATGTTCTGCCCAATAGATATCTGGCCAACTTGGTTACTGCCCAAACAACTGCCAAGCACTCTCTTTCTACTGTGCTGTATCTTTGTTCGTGCTGTCCCCATATGACCCACAAAAGCATGACCTAACTCCAAAATTCTTTATCTTTCGGCGGCAGGGATGACTAGCTGTAGTTTCTCTTTGTTATCTTGTCTCATCAGAAGTCCATTTTTCACTTTAAATTTACTGGTGGGACGCTTTGCCAATTCAAAAAGTTTAACCAATGTTTGGTCCTCCTTTTGTTTCAATGCATAACTGGATGTTAATTCTGATTCTGGCTGTTCAATCTATGTAGGATCAGTTGTCCCATGTTTTCTATTACACCAGATTGAGATCTAGTTACCGCAATAGTAACTTCTGACATTGCTCACCTTTGCCACTTGTAGATATCTGTGATGGTAGGCTCAGTTATGCCAGTAACGTTTCCTAGAATCAAGTCAGCTGCAGGCCTCTCCAACACACATGCTTCAACTTTTCCAGATAAAAATGGCATATCAATGTCAATGACAGCTGTGGGATATTCTTCAATTGTTCCTCCAAATGTCATACATTAGACTTTCTTACCCGTCAACTGGTGAGGGTTCACATGTAGTCTCTTCACTCCAATTGTGGTCGTTCCTGTGTCTCTCAAGACCCAAATAGATTTCTTCCCAACGAATCCAGGATACATTTTTAATTTCCTGGCGTCACAAGTTACAGCTCCAGCCATCTGGATCTGATCAGATTCATGGAGTTGTTCACCATGTTGATAGTCTATGCAAGCTGACGCATTGTATGGATGTCCAGTTGGTCTTCCCCTGTTGCTGGTTTTAAACTCCTGACTTCTGCTTGAACCCATAGTCTCATTTCGTCTTAAGGGGCTTTTGTTTCTACATTGGACTGCTAAATGACCCGTTTTGAAACACTTAAAACATTTTCTTTTTTCACCAACACTTCTTTTCTGCAGACGGTCCTGTCTCCATTCTTGTTTAAATCGACTTCTGTTATCATTAGTCTTTGCAGCAAATTGTCTTCTCTGGATGTGCAGTAATATAGTGCTGACACAACTTGACTGCTGTTGGCACATCTTTCGGTTTCCTTTCATGTAGAAAAGCCACTAACTGAGGATTGCAAAATGTGAGGATCTTGTCTCTGATGAAAAGATCAATGAGACCTTCGAATGTCTTTTTAGTATTAGACAATTCTACCCAACGCATTAAGTATCTTCTAATGTCCTCAACAAATTCATGAAATGGCTGGTTTCTCTCTGGTTTAGCTTTATGGAACTTCTCTCTATACCCATCATCTGTCAAGTTGTATCTTTTCATTAATACTTCTTTCACCTTGTCATATTCCTCTAAATCTTTCTTAGAAAAGTTGATACAAGCTTGCAGTGCCTTTCCCTGTGACAATGTGTATAGATGACTTCCCCACTGAGTTTTAGGTCTTTCTGTAGCTTGAGCATGTACTTCAAATCTTGCCAAATATGCATCCATTTGATCCACATTCTCATTAAAAGGTGGCAACTTTGGTTTCCATACAGGTTTTATATGCTCTTTAAGTACTCCTATCGTCTCCCTAAGCTCCAACTCTCTGACTCTCAATCTGTGTATTTCTACCTCAGCTTCTTTCTCTTAAGCTCTCTCCACCACCTCTCTTTCTTTAGCTCTTTCTTCTCTCTTTACACGTTCTTCACGCTCTCTGTCTTCTCTTTCTTTTTCTTTCTTTTCCAGCTTGACTTCTCTTTCTTTCACCCACTCCTGTAGAGCTGTCCCACACAATCCCATCTCTTTTCCAGCAGCTATTAACTGAGTTAATCTCTCTGACATTTTGTTTATATCTCTAGCATACAATATACACAACACAAATAGTTTTATCACTGTGTTTGACCTGGTTTCATCTCGGCTGATTGACTTAGTTTTTTTTCCCGCCATTGCACATGAGCGCACACTCTTCACGACTTCACAGCCTTCTTTGTCCTTGACCTTTTAACAATGGCGAACCGCAGTTCTGCCTAATGTCTTCCAAGACTAAGTCAAGAAACTAGATAAACGAGCCTCCAAATATGTCACAGATTCCTTATTATATTTATAATAATAACTCTATAGAATCTACCTTAGTTCTCAATACATCTAGCTGTCCCTGGTTCAATTCTAGTTAACGAAATAAAACAATGAAACCACTAGATCAAACACATAAACTAGATTATACATACATACACACATTCATCCGTGACAGTTTGCATGGGTCTACCAGACTTTCTCTTCCTCTCTGGGTTCCAGTCCAGTCTTGCAATGTTGTCTACTGTTCTTCCCAGTGTGTGCCCAATGCATCCCCATGTGCATCATTTGATTTCTTGTTCTATCTCTGTTTACTTTTTTGTTTCCCATAGGCTGTAGTTTGATATTTTGGCTCAATGAATAAGGTTTATACTGTAATAATTTCAGTATTCTTCTCAAAAGGTTGGCTGATTGTTAAAGGGCTTGGTTTCTGAATCTAAGGGTCTTGGGTTCGAAGACTGGGATGGAATTTCTAGAATGACCCCTAGCCCTAATACGTACCTGACATTTGTTGTTGAAAGTAAAGGTGGCAGGTCATTGTGCTTTGCACATGACACTCTTGCTAGACAATGTTGACAGAAAGTGTTATGTGTACTCCTCAAAAGTTTTATATGAAATAATTTGTTTTTTAAACAAAGCTAGACATTAAATTTCAGTTGTGATTGATTTCAGCCCACCGACACAAGGGACATACTTTTAGACTTAGATCCTCCCCCTCTGGCACATTGGGTAGCAAGCTGTCTCCAAAAAGATCTGTCATTGGCAGAAGCCTCTTCCCTCATACTTATAGAAATATAAAAATATGCTGACTTCTAGAAAAGAGAAAAATGGAAAGACAAACTAAACTTTGTCAATGTATTTAAAAAAAAACAATGTTGAACCAGCTAATAGTTTATGATGAGAAATGTCATCAGCCAGCCACCTTGGCATCAGTACCAAGATTGACTGCTATCCAAAAAACTGCCAAACCAAATGTTAGGCACTATCATCTTTGTCTTGTAGATGGCATTCAAAGAGGATGCAGTTTAAAGTTTCATAAGGGTAGCTGACAAAACATTAATGGAGAAGTGGGGACTCAAGATATGGATACCATCATTTATATTTCTTTAACTTCTGCATTATACTTTTTATATTTTGCATTTTAAAATGTAATTTTTATTTTTATTTTATCATTATTTTTTTTTTAGATCAAAGGAATGTACATGCTGCTGATATAGAACAAGTTTCTGACTGCTTCCAGATCAGTGTTCTTAGTTCCGCTAATGATCTACTATTGCACGATAAATAGGCAAAGTCCTGAAAAGCCTGCAGAATCTTGAAGCACACTTTAGTTAATAAGCAGGGTGTCATATGGCCTGCACAATGATCAACAGTTAGCAGTAATGACATACTTCAATGAACCAGTCCTACTTACGCCAAGATGACAATGTCTTTTTTAGTACTGTATTGTATATTATTTTACACCTTAATTGGTCACTGTAAAAAAAAAAACTAAGTAAAATATTTTTAAAGCTATAGCGAGTATAATTTATTTTTTTAGAATCCAATGTAGATAGTTTGTTTTTTAGGTGTTATTATTAATAGTAGTAATAGTGTTATGAAATAAAAACTAAAGAATTATGTTAAGACATATTTTATATGGAAGCTCTTTAATAGCATTCAACAAATCTACTAGTAGCAAATAATGGCCTACCATTATCTCTAATATAAAAAACAAAAATGATAAAAAATACCTTTTAATATTAATAGCATTGTAACTAACTAAAAAGCAATTAAACTATTATTGAAAACACAACAACAGTATTGACCATCACTGTATCCATAATAATAGTAATGGTCTGGTTGTACTTTTTGTTATGGCTGCTCTCTTGCTATGATATTTTGAAGTGATACCCAGATGTAGTGCCATCCGGACACAATGTGTGATTGTTATCCTGGTCAGAGCTCATCATTGAATATTAGGAGCATTTTTGGCACATAGCTTACAAATATTTTTTTTTCAATTTCGACCCTTACAATGTGTGATGCACACAGGTTCTTGTTGAAACAATGTGGTCATGGAGATTATTGTAGTCAACTGCATTGAGTTTATCATAGTGTGCATCTTCAAAATCGACACTAGCAGCTGGGAAAAGGTGGCACTGGATAGATCCACATGGAGAGAGCATAAAGGAAGGGTCTCGGATTGCAGATGCCATACACAACAGCAGCAGGAAGAAAGGTGACAATGCAATGGTGCCTGGTGATTACATGTGCTCAACCTGTGACTACAGCTGTGTATCAAGGATTGGCCTCTCTAGCCACACCAGAAGTTGCAAAGGGAAAAGATCTTTTCTCGAGAAGTAAAATGCCACAGACATGAAATCTTCAGGCAGCATCTAGATCTAAATGATGTTGTCAGCATTAGAATCTATGTAGTAAATTTAAAGGCTGTTAGGGTTATTTTTCTTTCAGCAGCACTTGCAGGTAGTATTATTGGAGTTTCAGAAGTTGTTGATCTAGTTGTATTCAAAACAGGGCTGCAATCAAGAAAAAGAAATATAAAATGTTAATAAAAGAAATAATTCAATTGTCTGAAAGTAAACATCTAAATATAATGTTCTTTAAAAATCTATTGTTTATGCGTGAAGAGTGTTGAAATTTTTACAAGTCTATAGATTGCATTTTAAGAATCATGTAATAATAATCAAATTAGAAAAGTCTAGATTTAGAATTATTAAATAGAGATATAGAATCTAGATCTAGCAAGACCAGCAAGTGAAATGTAGGATACTAAACAAAAAAATGTTCAAGTCAGTTTTTAGTCAGTACAACATGGGTCATACTCTAGAAAATAGATCTGAGCCTAGATTCGACTAAACACCTAATCTAGGCAAAAGACAGAGAGGAATGGAGAAAGACGTTCGATGAATCTTGCATGGTGCCCCAACGGTCCATTAGACTAAGTGTAGTTCTTTAAAAACAATTGTTTATGCGTGAAGATAGTTGAAATTTTTTTACAAGTCTATAGATTGCATTTTAAGAATCATGTATTATAATAATAATCAAATTAGAAAAGTCTAGATTTAGAATTAATAAATAGAGATATAGAATCTAGATATAGCAAGTAAAAATGTATGATACTAAACAAAAAAGCGAAGCAGCGAATAGGAAAACAAAATGTCACGAAATTTAGGAGGGACTGAACAAAAACAGTAAAAAAAAAAAAAAAAACTTAGCGTACCAGCCGTAAAGGACCTCACAACTCGGCCAAAATTAAAACTGGCCAGTTCAGGTGTGTGGTCATTACTCGATGCACTTGTAACTAAAAGTGTTTATTCTACTTTGGCCGGCCACTTCGCAAAATGCCGGGGAATCCCTGGCCAATACCCAATTTGCGGATTCAAGTCTGTTAGGTTGCTGTAGCGATAATTTTCAGCTTGCTGCTTTTTCAAGAAAATGCCCTGCCCCCGTCATCTGTGTGTGTGTTTTTTTACTGCAGTTTCATTGTTAGTGTTATTCCTCGGCTCGTGCGAAGCAGAACGTTGTGACACCGGACATCTTGGTGCTAAATGTATTTGAATCATTATACATTTTCATTTATTATGTCTTTTAAAAAATGATCCTTTTCAATGTTTTGTATGTTTGTACGCCTCCAAGCGAGAGTGTGGCGAAAATGGAATAAATCGCCCTGGCTGCCTACAAAGATCAGTGTCTATCAAGAAGTGGTTCTCCCAACTCTTCTATAAAGATCGGAGAAATGGGTACTATACAGAAAGCAGATACTTCTTGAACGCTTTTCCCAATGACTTCTGCGCTCCCCCAGGAACATACGCTGGCAAGAGCAGAATTGTTCTTGTGAATGCGGTATGGACATGATATAGGTATTGCTTATAATAGTTTGACAGCGACGCTGGGCATGGCACGTATATCGTACTGGGGACGACCGTATGCCAAACGCAATCTTTTGGTAAGATGAAAGATGGTTGGAGTCTTTGGAGCAAGTATACAGCCATGCTTCACGCCATTCTTTACAGAGAAATAAGCTGATATGTCACCATTGTATCTGATTTGACTCTTTTGAGACTCATGCTGTTGGTTCAAAATAGTAACTTGGAAGGCATCCGATCCAAGATAGTATCCTACACACGGCATC
The DNA here is from genome assembly GCF_947242115.1 of Biomphalaria glabrata. Classification (NCBI taxonomy): domain Eukaryota; kingdom Metazoa; phylum Mollusca; class Gastropoda; family Planorbidae; genus Biomphalaria; species Biomphalaria glabrata. The sequence goes on from NC_074717.1 coordinate 47,864,728, forward strand.
GCGTACTCACTGTGCCAGATGTTTTGGTAGTAGATTCTAGTAGCAGTAGTTTTTGGTAGTAGATTCTATATTTATAGTAAATTTACAATAAAGGTCATTCATGCAAGAGATACCAAACATTGTATTGACCGGGTTTCTTAATGTGTTAGTTTGATTTTTACATGAATTGTTTCAGACACGGAAAAAAAAGTTTGACCTATTTTTAGTGAAAGTAGACGTGTTATCATTGCAGTTCATGCGCGCACATATTTCTTTTCGATCATTTACTTTTTGTATAGAAATGTGCTTCAGTGAAGTTCAGATATTGGAATAATAAGTTTCTTCAACAGATTGGATTATTATAATCATACGGGTATTACAGGCAAAGTTTGGATTATTTATTACGCAAAGGTAAGATTCTTTTTCTTAGAAGAAAAAAGAAATGACATGAACATCCAACTTCATGAAAAGATCTATTAAAAAATGTTGGCCTAAGTCCATATAAAAAAGACAACTTACAAATAATGAAAAAATAATAATACTGTATAAATGTCTCTGTCTCTCTTTCTATGTGTAGGCCTATATAAAGCAATATATATATTGTTGTCAACCTGGTGGTGACACAGATGGAGGTAGTGCTGTGTATTTTTAGCCTACCCAAATCGCCACTGTCCAGCGCAGGAAGAGCGGTCAACTGTGACCAGTGACAGTACTCGTCAGTTCGGCAACGACCTGTGTGTAAATATTACGCACGCAAGTCACGGCGAAAGTGATCAACTGGAGTGGTCAAGAAGGTTCGAGTAGGCCAGTAGAGACACTATATAAGAGCGACTGTGTTAGTAAGACTTGACTTCACGTTACCTCGCAATGTGACCATTGCAGTACGAGGCGAGAACCAGCATGGTGTGTGAAGTCAGGCGTAACAAGACTAGGTTTTTGTAAAGACAGTGTTAATGTTGTTGCCAATTGCGATGTATTTGTCATTAAACTGACTGATCTGATACTTTGGAGCACTGAGTTGTGAGGTTCTTTAAGTTCGTTGTGTCGTAAGGTGCAGTTAGAAGAGAGCCTGAACAGTAGGAGAGACATAACAATACGCAGGGCTTTTTTTGTGACGGAAGGCATCGCTACGGAGTACCGGCACCTTTTTGGAATGTGGGGGAAAAATTATGACTTTTCTTGTATTTTAACGTAGATCTATATTATTAATTTATTAGTAGTTAAAAGTTAGGCAATCAATCACTGAGTACCGGCACCTATTTTTTTTTAATAAAAAAAAAGCCGTGATTCCTTCATTGTGAAATGCTTATTGTTCTATTATAGTACATTATTGACACGAGACATGAATTCGACAATTATTTGCATTACAAAGAGAGCAAAAGATTCTGACGATGGCATTGATTCTCATCTTATAAATTACTGACGTCACTTCAAAAAAAAAAAGATGATGATTACATCTTACGCGTGTCAATCTAGTCATGCATGTTATCCTATGACTTAAATTCTGCCAAGTCATTGGTTTTCCTGACTGACTCACAATAACCCATTCAATGCTCTAATAGCACAAGGAAAGCACTTACTTTTAAGTCTTCTATCCTAAAGGTTTCTAAATTTAGTGATTTTTACAAAAGGTGTCTAATCAAATAAGAATATTCGTTTGCTATGAATCTCGCTGCTCTATTTTGTGTCTGTTACAGTTTGTTCACTTTCTTTGAGTTGAGGGGTTCCAAACAGATGCATATATTCTACTATTCGCATACTATGAATAACAGCACAATAAACCACTTTTTTTTAAGGCAAAACAAATCAAAGTCGATTAAAACTATTTTGTCATCTCAAAAAATTGAGAAACTATTTTAAGCTTACTTTATGTATCATCATTTGTAACTGTAAGTGTTCTTACATAGCTTATATCAATTCAGCCTATCTTAATGTTTTCTTGAGTTGATTGCTGAAACCTAACCCTTCCTGCCATAAATAGGCTTAGGGCCTACTGCCAGTGGAAGTGTATTTTCAATGTACATTGACAATCAGTGAGCGAAGGCTTAAGCTAAGCCAGAAACATAAAAATAGTGATATTTCTCAAATACAACATGCAGCCCTGATTGATAAACTGACAGTAGTCCAATTAGCTACTTTATATCAATAGTCATCCCTTTTACTTTTACTGTGTACTTTAACTGCAGCAATTTGAATGTTTCGTGTTTGCAATAGCTAGTGTGTTGTAATTTTTTGTTTTATCAGAGCATTCGGGTAATCAACCCTAGGGAAAAAAAATGTAACACTTTCACTCACATCCCCCCTCTCTCTGCCCTAGACTGAACACTAAAAGTTGGACAGTAAACCATTAATGTGTTGGATTGGTCAGATAGACCTAGCTTGTATAGTCGATGTCTCGATACGTCGACTAGTTGCTATATATGATGAAAAGACTGCCTTGTATTTTTCCTTGTGCGTAATACTAATAGCGTTGAGTTGTCTAGCGATCAAATAACACATCTGTCAATGAAAAATCTAGATCTGGGTGTAATAAAACGGTTGCCTGACCTAGTCAGGAAAACCAGTGACTTGGCAGAATTTAGGTCATTGGTTAATATGCATGACTAAATGCATGACGTGTATGACGTAATCATCTTTTTTGAAGTAACGTCTGTATTATTATATAAGATAAGATAAAACGGGACCTCAAAACAGTGAACATTGATACTGGGAAGACATAGCCCTAGAACACTACGCGGAGAGAGATGGTGACCAAGAAATGTATGGACAGTGAAAAATCACGGGCCTCAGCTCTGGAAGAAAAGCGTGCCATACGAAAAATGTCCAGCTCATCTAGATAGACCAATAAAGCGAAATAGGCCACCTGTTAATGCGTAAAATGTGGACTAGAGTGTCCACAATAGGGCTCTACAGTTATATACACGAAAAAGTGTTCTGCGAGATTAACCTTAGTCGTTGTACGACTGAATGAGGCCAACACTTTTACACAGGTCAAATGTGTCTTACCCCGCCCTATTTTTGAAAAATGGATCTAGCGTGCACCAGTTACGTGTATGTAGGATTTTTGTAAATTTCAGATCTAATTGTGACTATTCTAATATAAGCTATTAATAATACCGCTCTAATATTGACTATAAGATAATTATTTATTATTAAACTGTATAATTATAACTGATTTAAAAAATAAAATACGCATTAAAAAAAAAACTTTGCGTCCTGAAAAAAAGACCACGCATTTCCCCTTTGTTAGCACCTCCTACCAGCACAGTTGACTACACAGTGGGGCGGAGTAAAAAGTTGCCGTATTCCGCGTTAAAACGGCGCCTTCGACATACACGGAGGTCACGGTTAAAATGCACAGAACACCTTGTGATGTTTTTGCTAAATCGGAAGGCGTGTTTCACAGACTAACCAATCAAATCTTCCTAGGCTTTCAAGTTATGCAGACTCTAGAAGCACGTGTAGTTGTTAATGTCTATTATTTGCGGCCAAAATTTTAGGTGATCATATTCAAATCATCATTGCTCATTACTTCAAATCACTACACCTTACAGTAGATTATATCTAGATACAATAGAGGCACATTCCTAGGCCAAATTTCTACAAATGCTCCAGCTTCCCTAGTGATATTAGAGCATGGAATGGGTTGCAGAATAAATGCATGACGCATAGAGGTTTAAAAAAGACTAATCGTTTTTATCGCTATAACAATAGGTCTCGTTTTTTATATGTTAATAAATTAATAATGAATCTAGTATTTATTTTATAATCAATATAATAGTAATTATATCCAAATACTATAGTTCTCTCTTTTTAAATTAGTTTAAAATAAAAAGAAAGGGGGAGATATAGAATGTAGATATGGTATTTTAAAATTTCTTTGGGTGAGGGGAAGATACTATCAAGTAACAAATCTCAAGACTCAATCCAATCACAGCCATCAGACCAACACACATTAGAAAAAGTTCATTAATAGCACAACACACAGGTATATACCAGGCCATCTACACAGCCCCAAAACATTGCTCTAGTTTTATTGACAACAATGATGAGAGAAAAGGGGGAGGAGCCAATTATTGATCGGTCAAGCCGTTAATTAGGTCACACACTAAGCATGCTAGTACGTTGATGCTTTTTGTATGTGTGTGCAACAGACACTGAGCGTGCTCTAAGATACGTTTTTTTTTTGGTCAACTAGGTGGCTTGGAGAAGGCGGAATTTATCTAGAATCTAGATGTATAGGTAACACAGTTCACAAGCTATCATAGCTTTTTAGCCCCTTCCCCGGAAAAAATATTCAGTACTGACTTTGGGGCCTTTTTCTTTTGTCAGACTGTGTTATATATAGACTATAGAGATAATAGACTACATAGATTAAAGATACTTAGAGTAAGTTAGATCAGCGCATGTTTTGTTTTTAGGTCAACCAGGTAAACTGATGTGTCCTCGAATGCCTAGGGGAGGGCGGGATTATCTAGATCTATATACTTAATATACTATAGACTATAATCTATACGTAGATCTAGATTATATAGATCTAGATCTCATTCTATAGTAGCCTTTACTATCATGCTATGATTTAAACGTATTTTTAAAAATCCTTTTCTTTTTCTTAGAAACAGGTTAGACTAGGCCTACTCACTGTTAGATCTAGAGATGGTAGACCTAGATTCTTCTTATCTTCTTATCTTATATAATCTAGATCTATGTAGACTAGACTAGACAGTCTAATATTCTTATAATATAAGATCGATCTAATTATCTGATCTAGCTAGACTAGAATTGACTAGATCTGATCTGAATGGATTGTCAGGGAAAAAAAGGATTTAGTCGGCTTAGTGGCTTATACTGTAACTTTAGTTTGTTCTTAGTCTTAGTGAAGTAATACTATTATTAATAGTAAGGCTAAGGTACTAAGCCTAACTAAGGTGTTCTTGTTTTAGTGTTAGTGTTATGGGTTGGTTGTAGTAGTAGAATATTGTAGATCTAGACTAGTTTATTGTAGTGTGTTTGTGTCTAGTAGATCTAGTATCTAGGTCTAGTATAGTACACAGTAGTTGTAGTGATTTAGTTAGATAGTTGGTTTTATCAGTTTGTAGATAGTTGGTTTGGTTAGTTTGTTGGTGTTTGGTAGTGGCGTAGATTTAGAGGGTTTTAGTTAATTTCTGGGTTCAGTTGTAGTGGTTAGTGTATATATATTATATTTTATTATTGATTTATTTTTCATTTAAATAAAGTATCGTTTTATTTTTAGTATTTCAAGTAAAGTTTTTGTTCTTGCTTTCATTTTAAATTTAGTTAGTTTAGTGTAGTCTAGTTGTCTGGTTACTTAGGCGACTCTAGCCCCTTGGTCGCAGACCGAGGTACACAGATTGAGCCCACCCAGTAGCGCTAACATCTGCCTACTGTTATAAAATTTAATGTTGAGCAGAGAGAAAAGGTCTCTCTTGCGCCTCCTGACCTGCTCACATGTTAATTCACAGGACATCACAAACACATAATAACAATATGTCTTGAGCATAGGTTGTTCATCAGCCCTAGACTTGGGAAGGGAGGGGGGCGGGAGGGGGGGGGACTTTGTTCTCTTCTTTTCAATGTCAACATTCCTTCTCAGTCTAGTCTCTAACAGTGCACACCTACTGCACTACTTGAATGGTGGTGTGCATGGCAGGGTTATAACTATATATAGATAATAATAAATAAAACATGATGATTGTTATTCTATACTGATTTATTTTCTTGCAAAGACAAAATAATTTTTTATAATAATAATAATAAAAGTCATGTGACCTTCACATTCCAATATTGTTTGCATAGTTTAAATTTGTTAAAAAAAATTTTCCCTATAGCCTGATGCCTACTTATGTACAGGTTATCCTGTTGAAGATGAGGAATATTATATTTGTAAGTCAGTCACACTTTTACTTTGTGTTGACAATGTTAATATATTACTGTAATATGCATGCCTGACTCATTCTAAGACAGGAGATCTAAACAGATCTTATAGCTCACTGTCTCTTTTGAATTTGCAAGTGTTATTCTGAGAAATGCTTATCTCAATTCAGTTGAAGAAACAAGTTGAAGTTGAAGAATCCAATGCATTTTATGTGTAAATTTAGTCATGAATGTTAATCAATGGCTTAAACTCTGCCAAGTCATTGGTTTTCCTGGCTGATTCAAGCAGCCCATTCCATTCTCTAATGGCACTAGGAAGAAGAAGCACTTGTACAAATTAGTTACTACATCCTAAATAGCTTGTATCAACCAAGTCCAGCACCTGTCATGCTAATATAACTTAAACTGTTGTAAAGAATACCATAGTTAGTTCTTAAGTTTTATAGAGTCCTCTCAGGATTTTCCCTCAATCTCTTGTGGCTTGAAACTGCTGCAGCTTGTTTGGAATTGGGAGTACTAGATAAATATTCATATTATATAACTACACAATGGCTACAAAAGCTAAAAGTTCACCTAACTAAAAGATTGTTGATTGATGTTACTACTCAACTACTTTGTATTGTGTTTGAATGTCACTTTCTTTCTGTCTCATGAAATACTGCATTCTTCCTTCATCTTTGGACTTATTATTATAATTACCTTCTATCTACTTAATATAGCCTGTTGTGTTGTGACTTTGACTCTTTAATATTTTATGTAGATTCTGAGCCTACTGATCATTCAAGTCTTAAGATATACACCACATTTCAGAAGTAAGTTTTTAAACCCTTACTCTTGTATTTTAATTTGTGTAATCATTTCTATTGAAATGTCAACACTCTTATTACAACCGTTCTTTCTGCTCCAACTTCTAGGCCTCAGTTTGTGGCTGGAATATTTCTTTTGGCTAGTTACTGGTTTCAAATTCCACCCCAAGTGTCATGTAAGTATTGACATTTAATGGTAACAATGTAACAGTTCAACAGACATGCACATTATAAGAGAACCATGTAAGAGAAGTATGTAATAGCTCTGTAAGAGAGATATATGATTAAGTGTAAGAGAAGTATGTGATAGCACTGTAAGAGAGATATATGATTAAGTGTAACAGATCTATGTGATGAAACTGTAAGAGAGATATATGATTAAGTGTAAGAGAAGTATGTGATAGCACTGTAAGAGAGATATATGATTAAGTGTAAGAGAAGTATGTGATAGCACTGTAAGAGAGATATATGATTAAGTGTTAGAGAAGTATGTGATAGCACTGTATTAGAGATATGTCTATGATTAAATGTAAGGGAAGTAATCATAATTTTCAAAATTATTTATTGACCATAAAATGTAAGAGCCCTAATATCTGGTCTTTTGGAATTGTTGAGAAATGTAAACTGTTTGCTATTCTTTGTATATTATAGCATATTGTAGCATATCCTGTAGATATCAGCTGTACTTTCCAAAAAGAGAAAAGTATATTTCCCTTTGCATATAGAACACATGCTCATGGACTAGGTAAAACATAATTTTGAAATTATTTTTTTTTTTTTTTTTTTTTTTTTTACCCTAAAACAATTAAACTCCAAAATAAAAAATGTTTCTTTAAACTTAAATATTTTTATTTTTAAACTTAGGCAAAGTTATCACAGGCTATCAATACAATGGGACTTATCATGAATAGGCAAAGGGAATCCCCAATGGCCACAAGTGAGTTAGTTCTAATAATTGACACTATTAGTGACACCAGCATTAGTTTGATTTATTTTCTGCAAGTGTAAACTTGCCAACCTGCATCTTATACCATTTCTTTGCCGATGACTCACAGTTATATGATTCATCAGTACCCTCAGAGGTGTCGCATCTGGCAGAGAAAATCAGTGGTACCGTTGCAAGGGTGAGCGATTGGAAAATAAACTCAAGATGAACGAAGACAAGACAGAAATAATTAAGATTGGCACTAGGAATAATGTCTCAAAAGTTGAAAGCACAGATTCTCTCTTTATCATGAACTGTCATGTTCCTTTTGTCCATGTAGTGCAGAATCTTGGAGTTTTCTTTGACTCAACACTATCTTTCGACCCACACATAAGTCAGCTCTGCAAAGGTCTTTATCTGCAGCTGCGCAGATTAGGCCAGATCCGACCATATTTAACAACGGAGTCAACAAAAACGCTAGCTGTGGCATTCATACTCTCCTGCCTTGACTACTGCAACGCCATGCTAGCAGGTATACCTGATGACAAAATAGCCTAGCTGCAATGTATACAGAACAATGCCACTAGAATAGTCCTTAAAAAAACTAGACAAGATTCTGCTACTACGCTCTTGCGCACGCTCGATTGGCTTCCAGTGAAAGCGAGAATCGATTACAAGGTCGCCACACTTTGTCATCAGTGTATATATAACAATGAGATGCCCCAAATTTTTCCCCCAGAGAGTCCTTCGCTCAATGGACTCAACGCTTTTAATAGTGCCACATTTCTCCCTCAAAAGCTACGGTCTGCGGGCTTTTTGAGTTCACGGACCAAAGGTTTGGAACTCACTCCCATTTGATCTCAGACAGACAACATGCTACACCACTTTTAAGAAGAACATTAATACCTATCTGTTTAAAACTTTTTTAGATTAACTGTCATTTTAGCTGTCGTGTTTGTGTTTGTAATCTTATTACAGCGCCTTGAGCCTACATTTTGTTTGTTAACAGCGCTTTATAAATAAAATTATTATTATTATTATTATTATTATCATTATTGAATAGCTTTGGTTCTAAGAAAGATCATTATGGCTGAAGAAGCTACTCTTACTTCTTTATCTAGTACATGAGGTTGAATTACTTTCTAGTCATAAATCTTAAAATACAAAGTTGCTTTTTTTTAAAATATTCAACAAAAACCACTAAAAAAAATTGGATACTAAAAACAAAAAAATGAATCCACATATTAATTTGCTGCTTTTTTTTTTGCAATAGCAGTTTTTTAGGTTATTTAACAAAAAATTATTGTTTAAAAAGTTTTCCTTTTTAGATCAATTTTTACATCTAAGCCTCATGTATTTAAAGAGGAGTTTCATTTGTCTACATTCTATTGGCCCACAATGATAGTTTTTTAAAAATAAAGTTATCACATGTTTACAAATATAAATCCAAACCCTTTGAACAGTTTTAGTCTTAGTGGGAACTCCACAAATTTCTCTATTTTACTATTCCATTTTTCAACCAGTCTAAATTGATTCCATATCTGATAGTCTCAAAACATCCGGTAAAGAAAAGAAATAATGAGGATAAAACTCTTTCAGTTTTAAACCTTAAGTAAACACTTTTTTTTTCTCAATTGTATTATTGTTGATTTTCAAAAAAATTTTTTCTTTTAATCTTGTACAGGTCAACAGGAAATGATGAGATGTTCACTTACTGATGATAGTTTCTGATGTAGGTCAACAGGCAATGATGAGATGTGCAATTATTACATCATGTTCTACACAAATAGTTCTGTAGCTGACTCATCAGGAGATTGTAAATTCAATGAACTTACACCACTGACAGGAGATAACTTTCCCAAAGATGTTAGTGTTCCACTTCCACCCAATCCAGCTCTTGAAGAAGCAGCCATAGGATCTCACAACCATCCAAGAGTAAATCCCCCAGAACAAAACAATGGTCAGTTGGATTTTATTGATTAATATCTTAGCAGTGTCTGCTTAAATCCCAACTGAGCTTTGTGTTTGCTGACTGCCTAAAGGCAGCATGAAAACTTCCATAATACCTTCTCTCCCCCCCCCCCCCCCCCCATCCTTGTCCATACAAGAAATTTGACAGTAGTGCACTAAGCATGCTTTGCAAGCACTATATAAAGGCAATTTATAAAAGAATGAAACTTTCTCCTTTAAGAAAAGATGAACTTGATGTAATTTATTTGCACACAAAGACCTTGGAGTTGAGTCTTCTTCTCGAGAAGCAGAATACATTGGAGACATTAAGAGGATTCTTTCAATGGCATAGCTCAGTAAAAGAGACTTACTGAAAGGCTTATTGACTTCTTAATATTTTGAGCAATTTTCTAGATATTTAAAATACCAACACTCTTACAAAAATACCAACACTCTTTAATACAAATAATAATACAAACAAAAATGTACAATTAATCAACAGAACTTTGTTTTCAACAATGTTTTTACAAAAATGGACATGATCTTAAGATGTCTTTTTCTCTTCTAGTTAGTCTACCTTTATTTGTCTTTAAAGAAATATTTATCTTTTATAGATATAAATCCCCCTACTGGAACATAGTTGGCTTTCTAAGTGGTGGACATTATTAAATGGCACTTTTTTTTTCCTTGAGACTTCCATAAACTATTCATAAAAACTAAACATCAAAAAGTCAATTTAAAGGGCTATTTGATGGTCTTGCAAATCTTTTGTGTTAATTTCAAACCATTATATGAATATAATATTATAATTCCAAGGTATTGTTACGAATCTCACTATCCAGGCTCTCTGCAAACTGCACCATACACCACCAACTTAAAGAACTTGACAAGTCAGGGCTCCAAAATAACGTAAAGGTTTAATGTCCATAAATAACAGCCAATACTGTACAATTGGCAGCACGTAGAACAGTACAAATAGCTCTGCGATAACAAATATCTCTCCGATAACACCGTTCCGCCGTATCAAGTCTTGCACTGGTCTCTCCGTCTCGTTCCGGGCTTGCACTGGGTTCAACAGTTCGGGACTGACTTCACACACTTGGGCTCGTTGTGTCGGACTCGATCACAGACCAAGATCAAGACGCCGTTCGTCTCAACTGTACTTGATAGTACTCCGCACTGAACCGTCGTAATGCTCCGTACAGGACCACACCGTTGAACTGTGCTGTAGTCGACCGTGTTCTGAACTCCTGTCGTAAACCCGCTTTCTGAACCGTCTTGACTGCGCAACCTCCGCTCTTATATAGGGTCCCTACTGGCCTTCTCGAACCGGACAGAACGCCCCTCGACGTTTCTAGGTGGTCAGATGACTATAACTCTCGTGACGCTCCTGAGCTCTGTTCACGTCGGCGATCCTTCCCGAACTGTCCTGTTGACCCTCGACTCGGCTGACAGTCGTAACTCGTCACGCTTGACCGCTCGTCTAGCGCTGGCCTGGGGCGATTTGCGTCGGCTGACTACACACACACCACTACCCCTCTCTGTGCCACCACCAAGTTTATAACACTGCCCCCTCCTTAGATCTGTCCGTCCCGGACAGAATCAAACTCATGACATTGGCTGTGAAGTTTCATCGCTGTAGGCGGGGGTCGATCGGTGGCAGTTGGCTTGCCTCTTGAGCTTGACGGAGCCATCCATGTTGCAGTCAGCAATGGTCGCTTCCTTCTTCTCCTCCAGTTTGCCTTGACCTGGTTGCCTCGCCGTCGTGCTTTCATCGCCATCCACGTGGAACTCAGAAAACGTTTTATTCTCCTCCAGTTAGCCTTCATCTGGTTGTATCGACCTCGTGATCGCATGGTCATCCATATTGCACTCAGCAAAAGTCGCCTTCTTCTTCTTCTTCTCCGCCAGTTGGTCTTCATGTGGTTGCAGTGATATCGAGGTTGCATCGTCATCCATCTTGCATTCAACAAAAGTAGCCTTCTTCTTCTTCTCCGCCAGTTGGTCTTCATGTGGCTGCAGTGATGTCGTGGTCGCGTCGCTCTCTTGTCGTTCGGTATTGAGGGCAGCCGTTTGGCACATGGAGAGGTATAGGATGTAAGGGCTGGGGATACCAAGATCGTTGGCAAAAGAGGTGGCTTGATAGGGCTTTGCGAAGAAGGACTGGGATGGGCTTCAAATCCACAGGGCATGGAATTGTGGGACAGGTCATCATCTTCAGCCTTGTCTGGAGGGCATGCTTGTAGGGCAGGTTGGTAACACTCCTCGTGCAAAGGTCCCTCGTCTTCGGCTTCAGGCTCCATTCGGCTTTCTTCACCACCATCAGGACTTTCCTCTCCAGTCTTGGCAGCTGGACCAACGGCTGTTGGGTACGGACCTGGCTGGTATCTCTTAGCTTGCAAATGTCCCTCAACAGCTTCGTCAGATTTCATTGGGTTCTTATGGTCACCATCAGGGCTTCTCTCGCTGGTCTTAGAATCTGGGCAAGCGTCAGTAGGGTCCCATCTTCGTACGCCACTTGCAACTTGCAAACGTTCCTCAGCAAAATGCTTGGACGCGGAGCAAACATTCACTTGATATGCCTTGCTGTTTGAGGTGCTCATATCAGGTACAGCTGCATCACAAGCTTCGTTCGAACTATGGGCAGCTTCCATTGTCTCTTCATCTGTCTCTTTCGGCTCCACAGGTCTGTACTCCCTGTTTTCAGATTGACAGGCAGCACCACATTCATCAGCATTGCCGTTGTCACTGCATATTTCTTCAAAGCTTTGGGTGGCTAGTAGTTCATTGTTTAACGATGGCGCAGCTCCTTTATCTTTAAAGTCTCTTTGGTCGTACAGGGTTTCTTCCACCACGTCCATCGTTTTCACCACGGGGCTCGTCACTTCCTTCACTGAGGTATACATCTTTTCAAGCTTGGTACAGATCTCTTCGTTGGACTTCTTCCATGTCGTATTCATAGCCCGCAACTCTTCCTTCCAGTCATCTAGCTGTTGGTGCAAGAACTCTCTTAAATTTGGTGCGACTTCAAACAGATACGTGTCTGGATCTTCCTCTTCTTCAACTAGACATTCTCGGAGGCGTGCTTGTAAGGTTTCTTTATTTCCGCTCGTTTTCAGATCTCGATCACGGAGTTCTTCCTTCAGTTCTCTAAATTCAAGTTCGTACAGCAGTTTCAGACGAGCCATAGTAGATCCGATCCAATCCGATTCCGATCCGATCCCACTTCTGACACCAGTGTTACGAATCTCACTATCCAGGCTCTCTGCAAACTGCACCATACACCACCAACTTAAAGAACTTGACAAGTCAGGGCTCCAAAATAACGTAAAGGTTTAATGTCCATAAATAACAGCCAATACTGTACAATTGGCAGCACGTAGAACAGTACAAATAGCTCTGCGATAACAAATATCTCTCCGATAACACCGTTCCGCCGTATCAAGTCTTGCACTGGTCTCTCCGTCTCGTTCCGGGCTTGCACTGGGTTCAACAGTTCGGGACTGACTTCACACACTTGGGCTCGTTGTGTCGGACTCGATCACAGACCAAGATCAAGACGCCGTTCGTCTCAACTGTACTTGATAGTACTCCGCACTGAACCGTCGTAATGCTCCGTACAGGACCACACCGTTGAACTGTGCTGTAGTCGACCGTGTTCTGAACTCCTGTCGTAAACCCGCTTTCTGAACCGTCTTGACTGCGCAACCTCCGCTCTTATATAGGGTCCCTACTGGCCTTCTCGAACCGGACAGAACGCCCCTCGACGTTTCTAGGTGGTCAGATGACTATAACTCTCGTGACGCTCCTGAGCTCTGTTCACGTCGGCGATCCTTCCCGAACTGTCCTGTTGACCCTCGACTCGGCTGACAGTTGTAACTCGTCACGCTTGACCGCTCGTCTAGCGCTGGCCTGGGGCGATTTGCGTCGGCTGACTACACACACACCACTACCCCTCTCTGTGCCACCACCAAGTTTATAACAGTATTTTGAGCTTTGAGATATTGGTTTTGAATAATAAGGATAAGCAGTTTTCATTTGTTTTGGTTATCTCTATTAATCTCTATTAATAATAATAATAATAAATACTCTCCGCAAGAGGTTCTCGAGTCAAAGTCATCTGTGAAATGAGCTCTCCATACTTTAAAAGCAACTATTATTTTTTTAGTCTGACTTATTTGAATAATGTAAAAGTTTTAAATATAAAAGAAATAATCTTTAGAAAAAAAAGTTTGGTGGATGTTAAGTTTCTATTCTACTCTACTCAACAGGAACTGTCCACTAATGTGTAAAAATGGTCAGTCCTCAATAATGTTTGCCTGGGCTAAGAATGCTCCTCCAACTGTCATGCCCAAAGGTAAGGAAAATTTAAAATAAATATTTGCATTGATGAATTATTTAATTAATTATTAATCCCATTGTGCTCTATCAAACCACATTTTGTATGAATTGAACAAGGGAAGACTGACTGAGGTTTTATAATCCATCCATTTATTTATACATGTTAAACCCTTTAACAATAAGCTAATTCTTTTTATCAGACTTAACTAATTTCTAGTGACAACTTGATGTTTACAGCTTTGGTTTTGCCACAAAAACATTCATAGCTCAGTGGTCTAAGCTAGACAGGAATAGTAACAATACATAAGACTATTCCTTAGTTCTATAGTTAGCTATCTACATGTTTTTATTGAAACCATTAAGGCAACATTTTCTTTACTTCCAGGTCATCATCTAACTAAAGACCCTTATATAACATAATATTAATATTTTTATTTTCTACACCTTTGATTTGATTGCTACTTGATAAACTGGTGCATGAAGACCAGAATGTGTGGGATTTTTTTTTTCTGCTTTACTGATGCATTGATATGTGTTGCAGCTTCTTAGTGCCATGTGAACTTAAAATGATCAAAAGTTTAGGAAATTAAAATAATGTTCTGTGGCTAATGTTAAGTAATTATTGATACATAGTCGAAGTCAGATTAGATTAGCCCACAACATTATTTTGGCGACCCGACGAGATACAGAAAGCAGAGTAGGAAAGTTGAGTTTAAAGAGAACAGAAACAGAAATAACAAAAGTAGAGTGTATTTCACCAATGAAAGGGACAGTAGAGAAAGTAGTGATAATGAAGAAGTAGAAGAGATGAACTATTGTTGGGGTGTAGAAGAAATAAATTTTGCAGAAGATGAAACCAACAGAGTGAGAGTACACTCTGGTTTTATCAATGGGAAACCTATGAGGTTTGTCAAAGATTCGGGATGCAGTACAGTTGGAATTAGGAGTAACTTAGTTAAACCAGATTGTTTATTAGGCTATGAGAAAAAAGTAAGGTTGATAGATGGCAGTATCAAGCGCTATCAAGCCTGTAAAGTTTTCTTAGAAACACCATTTTATACTGGTTATTGTAAAGGTTTAGCAATACCAGGATTGTCTCATGATTTGCTTTTAGGCAATATACATGGACTAAAGGAACTGACTCAAGGAGAGATAGATAGCTGGAATAGAAGACATGAATACAAAATGAGACAAAGAAATTCTTATGGTAAAGTGAGAAGAAACATTATTTGTTTTAAATGTCAAAGAAAGGGACATATTGCCAGGCAATGCAGAAGTTGTGACTATTCAGATAGGAGATCTGACCATTATGAGTATGACAGAAATTTTGATAGCAATGCCTATGATAGACAGTATCATAGAGGGAACCCTCAGAGAAGATGTAACTCTGATGAGTACCAGGGTACAAGGGACAATTGTAGGTCATATAGACCTTACCAAAGAAGAAATGGAGAAGCAGAATATAGTTGGAGAAAGTAAATTCTTGATGGTTTACTTATAAGTATATATAGATATATATACTAGCAATGGTTTAATTGTATAGTGCATGAACATGTTGAGTTCTTTTAGATTGTAAATAAGTTGTATATGTTATGATATTTATTTGTATGCTATAGTATGGCACTCATAAGACTGTGTTGATGAGAAAGGGAAATAATTTGAAGAGTTATAGTTTTAAAGGGAGATAATATATATTGAAAGCTTATTGGAAAGTAAGTATGAGCAGAAGTATTATATTTTCTTTGTGTGTATCATCACATCGATCATTTGTAAATTTTAGATTCCTGAGGAAATGGTAAGCGAAGGAAGAAATAAGCTTGAATCTATTGATGGGTTGGAAATTTAGGGATGCCTCAAGTATCACTGTTTAAACGTTGTAATAAGTTGTTAATGGATTTTTACTGTTTGTATCCATAATAGGAAAATGTCATGAAGTTGTGATGCTTCTTGATGCTCTTGAAGATGGACATTGAGATGGTACTTGGCATCGTAAACAACATTATTGTGATGTGATGAACTTTTATCTTGTACAATGTGTACAGCTTGAACCTTGTACAAAATTGACTAAAATTTTACACAACACATCAGAAGTAAGAAATTTCAATATGTGTAGTTTCCTACCTACTGCCGTTTAAAAAACAAAAGCTATATCTAGGGAGAGATTGAAAAGATGAAAGCGTTGAAGATTAGTCCATACATAATACTATGGACTAATGAATTTTTGACCCAGAGATCTCAGAGGGTTAGGGTAAACAATGTTATTTCAAAAGACCGCATAGTTTCTGTAGCTGGAGAGACTATTGAAATTGTGCAAACCTTTAAATACCTTGGTACTATCCTAGACAATAAACTAAATTTTACTGCAAATACTGATTATATCAGCAAAAAAGGGCAGCAAAGATTATGATTACTAAGAAAACTGTCCTCGTTTAATGTTAGCGAAAAGGCCTTGGCTATGTTTTATCACGCTCATATCTGCAATATTTTAAGTTTCAATATCACTGCCTGATATGGCAATCTGAGCATTAAAAATAAAAATAAACTTTATAGAATCCTAAATGCTGCTGGTAAAATCATTGGCAAAAAACAAACCCCATTTGGGCAGTTGTTTGAGACAAACATCTATAAAAAAGCCATCTATAAAAGATCCTCGAAATAAAGAATCACCCTTTGTGTCAGGATTTTGTGATTTTACCATCACAAAAGAGATACAAGACACCGATAGCAAAGACTAACAGACACAAACTCTCTTTTGTTCCCCTGGCAATCAAATCATTAAATAAGAACAATCTGGTATAAACTTTGTCACATGTAAATTATGAGTGAGTCTGGTGTGAATGTACACTTTGGTTTCTTATAGTTATAATGTTTTTGTTTGGTGTAATGCACAAATTGTAAGACCAATTTCCATACGGACAATAAAGATTATTATTATTATTATTATGTTAGAAATGAACGAGTAGTCATTCTCTGGCGCTGCCAGGGTCGAGTTTCGCTAAAGAGAAACAAAATTCATCGTAGTCCCTTTAACAGTTTCCACTGAGGAATTTTCTGGTGATGTGGCAGGTCTGCAACAGTACCGCCCTCTGACAGGCAACGAAGATGTTCCTAGGAATGTTAAGGGCCTTGAAGGTGTCTGTGAGGTCAGTTGTTATTATCCCCTCGGTTGATATAACAATGGGGTATATTGCTATTTTGGACAATTTCCATAGACGCTTAATCTCCAAGCCTAGGTTCCCATATTTTCTTTGTTTTTCTATCTCAGTTTTTCTTAAATTATGAGACAGTGGTACGGCGATATCGATAATGGTAGCGGTTTTTTCTTTTTTATCGATGAACAGCAGATCCGGGCGATTGAAATCTACCATTTTGTAGGTCAGAATAGGCCTATCCCAGTACAGCAGATGTTCAGTAGACTCGAGAACCTCTTGCGGAGAGTATTTATTATTATTATTATTAATAGAGATAACCAAAACAAATGAAAACTGCTTATCCTTATTATTCAAAACCAATATCTCAAAGCTCAAAATACCTTGGAATTATAATATTATATTCATATTATGGAATTAATTTAGAAATCAAACAAATCATTAGAGCTTAAAAATTATTAAAAGAAATTTTTAGAAATCCAATAGGAACATACAACTGAAATTCTATTTAATCTTAGCATTATAAGTTGATCAGGTCTAAAATAGAGCTGTTTAGTTTCTAACAAATGAATGTTTACAATTACTGGAGTAATACCAAGAGTAAAGTTACTAGGAGACAATTTAGAAGTAAAGTAACAAACAATATTACACAAGAAAAATACGTAAAAATACTTTTAAAAAAAAACAAGCTTATATTAAGTGTAATTGTATCAATTAGTTTGGATCGGTCATGTAATTAAATTTGTAATAGATCTAGACTAACAATAAGTCTGTGCGATTAGAAATATTTCTACCTATTGTTTTTGTTTAGCGCAATTTCCTGCCCTTAGCTCTCTCTTATGGCAGCCTCTTTGTGGAATAGTGTGGTGGCTTGTTTGAACTCAATGGGGACCATATTCACCTGTTGCTTGCAAATCCACTTTCCACAAAATAAATGTGTCCGAGCCGCCTCGTTGATACCGTGGGAGCTGGAATTTTCAGAAGTCTTTCAACAGCTTGTTTTATATTTTTAAACGCTTTTAGCATTTGAAGGCTCTTAGCATAATTAACATTTTGCTTTTTAAAGTTCTATCTTCAAATTGTTCTAAATCTAGTTAATTTAATCAAGGATTTTTTTCTATTTCTCTTATTATATACTGTTCAATGCTTACTTACAACCTTCACTTTTAGGCCCCAGTATGTTCATCATCATCATCACTCCTTTGAGTTCCTCATGGAACATAGGGCCTCGACAAAAACACGCCACTCTCCACGGTCTCTTGCTAGCTTTTTGATGGTGTCCCAGCTCTTCCCGGTCTTCTCTGCTTCTTCAAGTACACTGCGTCGCCATGTTCTTTTTGGTCTTCCTCTGCGTCTTGTTCCCTGGGGGTTCCACTCTAAGGCCTGCCTAGCTCTGTTGCTGGTATCTTTTCTAAGGGTGTGACCAATCCATCTCCACTTCCTCTCTAAGATCTGCACTTCTATATTTTTTTGTCCACTCATCTCCCACAGTTTGGTGTTTTCTACTTTGTCATACCAGTGTATTTTTAGGATATTTCTCAGGCATCTGTTGATGAAGGTCTGTATTTTTTTTGTTGTGGCTTCAGTTGTTCTCCATGTTTCAGAACCATACAGTAGGACAGCCTTGACATTAGAGTTAAAGATTCTTAGTTTAGTCTTGTTTGAGATGTAAGGAGATTTCCAGGTTGGTTTTAGCTGTGTAAATGTCTGACGTGCTAGATTTATACAGCGTTTAATGTCTTCATCTGTTCCACCTGATATACTGACTACACTCCCAAGGTATATAAAATTTTCTACTTGGTCTATTGTCTGAGAATCCAATACTATGTCTCCGATTTGTTTATTGTTTACTTTAAGTACTTTAGTTTTTTGATGGTTTATTTTGAGGCCTACTCTTTTTCCTACTTCGCTTAAAGCTGTGACCTTTTCTTGCATATCCTGTAGTCTGTGTGATAATAGGGCTATGTCATCAGCGAATTCCAGATCTTCCAGCTTTTGTGTGAGAGTCCATTGGATTCCTCCCTGTTTGACTCCTGTTGTGACTGGAAATTCCTCTGACAGCTTGCCACAGTGGGTTACTTGGCAGGTGAAACCATCATAAAGGTTCTTGATTATGGTTATTATTTTATTGGGGATCCCATAATGTCTCATTACAGTCCAAATAGATTCTCTGTCGACACTATCAAAAGCTTTTTCAAAGTCGACAAAAGTTGCATAGAGAGGAGATTGCCATTCGACACATTGTTCTACAATTATCCTGAGTGTAGCTATTTGGTCAGCACAAGATCTCCCTTTTCTGAATCCGGCCTGTTCTTCCCTTAGGTGTTCATCACATGCTCCCTTTATTCTGTTTAGTAGGATTCTGCTAAAAATCTTGCTTGGTACTGACAGCAAAGTGATGCCTCGCCATTTCTCACATTGTGATAGATCTCTTTGGTATTTTTATTAGCAAGCCCTTTTCCACTCACCCGGAGGTGTTTCTGTTAACCAAATTTTGTTGAATAGTTTGTGCATTTGGTCAACTATTTCACTTCCTCCTTCTTTTAGGACTTCGGTGGTATGTTGTCAATTCCAGCAGCTTTACCTGTCTTCATTTGTTTGATTGCATTCCTTATTTCTTCTTTTGTTATTTCTTCCATGTTTATGTCTAGTGTTGGTCCTGCATTTAGATCTGGTGGATTTCGTGGTTTAGGTCTATTGAGCACTTCTTGAAAATATTCTTTCCATCTTTCAAGTTGTTCATTTATTGAAGAAAGTAGTTTTACGTATTTGTCTCGGACTGGAACATTGCAATTAGCCTTTTTGGTACTGAGAAGTTTGGTGATTTTGTATAGTTGTTTTATATCTCCTTTACCTGCTGCTTCTTCTGCCTGTTCTGCCAGATTATTGTAAAATGATCATTTGTATTGTCTAAGCATTTTGGTGACTTTCTGTGAAACTGCTTGGTAGTCTTGTTTTGATTGTTGCTTGTGGTTTCTTGTTTTTGCCTGTTTAGCGCATTTCCTTTCTTCGATTAATTTCCATGTCTCGTCACTAATCCACTGTTTTTTCTTCTTAGGGTTAAGGCTTAGTACTTCATTGCTTGTTTCAGTAATAATTTCTTTGAAATTTTGCCAAGATTTATTGCTTTGTTTGGCCTCATCTAGTTGTAGCACAGCAAATCTATTTTGAAGGGATAGTTGGAATTCCTTTTTAATCTGGGTGTTGTGGAGCTTGTCTAGGTCAAATCTTTTCCTTTTGTTTCTTTCTGTTTTATTGCTGGCCAGCTTCATTTTTAGTTTGGCAACAACTAGGTGGTGGTCTGAGCCAATATCTGCTCCTCTTCTGTTTCGTACATCTAGTAATGTGCTTCTCCAGTTCCGCCGTATGGTAACGTGGTCGATTTGATTCTCTGTTTTATTGTCTGGTGAAACCCATGTCACTTTGTGGCATTTTTTGTGGGGGAAAATGCTGCCTCCTAATTTATTAAATGTGCAGAAGTCTGCAAACATTTCTCCATTTTCATTTATGGTGCCAAGTCCATGGGTGCCCATACTTTTCTCTCTCTCTCTGTTGTCACTTCCCACTTTGGCATTCAAGTCTCCCATGACGATCAAAACATCTCTTGTAGGTATTTTGTCAACTATACTTTGCAGTTGGTCATAGAATGTATTTTTGTCAGTATCACTTGCAAGGTTGGTGGGAGCATAGCACATAATGATGTGAACAGGATCTGTAGTTTGTAGTTGGCCATTTCCTTGGCAATTTGTGCACATCTACCAGGTTCTAGTAAAGTGCGGACATTCCATGTTCCCAAATTAAATGTTGCCTTCTGAATAAGGAAGTGTTTCTTTTTCATTGGTTTAAGTAGAGTGGTCGGCCTCACAGGATTCGTTCAACTTTCCCTGCATAGCTTCATAAGTCTCCTTTGTGGAGCTCTACTTTCGCCTCTGACAATGTTTAGTGTTTGTGCTTTTGTTCTGGTTTCTATAACACTATTTTTTTTCCATGGACAGGTTGTTAGCCTATTGCACAACCCCTGTGTCCCGGGGAGGGGGATGCACCTTTTGTCTGGCCTCTTTCCTAACAGACCTGTCCGGCTTGGTAGTACCTGCCAGGAGTGATGAGCTCTCGCCGGTATAGCTCTGAGGGTCATTGAGGCACTCAAGCTGTCACACCACGGCAAGGTATGTGCATCAGGTGACAGCCCCAGTATGTTGCTGGTATATTTTTGTTGGCTGCTGGCTTCACCATCTCACCACATGTAAATTGTAAGAATTCTTAAATTCTATAGACTATTTTCAGTAGATATTATTCCAAAGAAAAAGCTTTTTTTTTTTGTTTAATGAAATTTAATAATAGTTGAATCTTTTTTTTAAAACATTATAAACACCCAAGGACATACATTTTTTTTTTAATTTCAGTGTACCCTGTAGATATAAGCTGTACATTCAGAATGGACAAGAGTATCTTTCCCTTTGCCTACAGAACACATGCTCATGGATTAGGTAAGAGTTAGAATTTCTCTCTTTTCTCCTCTTCAAGATAAACTATTTCACTTCCTTCACTTCCTCATGTCTCACACACTAACTAGAAAATGGATTAGGGTCTTCAAACTAGATCTAGGTAACAGCCTTGTGCCTTTCAGTTCTCTTCCACCCTAACTATTGTTCCAGGTCGAGTCATCACTGGTTACCAACACAATGGTTCTTATCATAAGATTGGCAAAGGAAATCCACAATGGCCACAAGTGAGTTAGCTTGACAATATTATATTAACATTAAGAAATTATATGTAAAGACTAAGCAATATTTTCAAGACAATATCGAGCACTGTCTATTATATCCTTTGTATAGGCTTTTTACCCAGTGAAAGATATTATTGAAGTCAAACCTGGAGATGCGTTGGTATGTTTTTAGAATTCCTACTACATTTATTTTTTGTTATACATTCATTATTCTATAATGCTAGGACAAATTTGTACAAATACTCCTTCTTCCCTAGTGCTATTAGAGCATGGAATGGGTTGCCTGAGCTAGCCAGGAAAACCAGTGACTTGGCAGAATTTAAGTCATTGGTTAATATGCATAACTAAATGCATGACGCGTAGGACGTAATCATCTTCTTTTTTGAAGTAACGTCTGTATTATATTAGATAAGATAATGAAATTTTCAGTTAATGTTTTTTTTTTTATTTGTTGAAAATTGAATTGTTGGACCTAATCATTTAAGAAATTACATCACATTCATTCTCTAGAAAATTGGTAAAAGTAAGATTGTTTTTTTTTTTAAAGAATTTTTATAAGAAAAGTTCACTAAGCAATGTCTAGAACGTACTGATATTTTATGTTAAAAAAAACAAACTACATTGTTATGTTCATATGTTTAACTAGTTGTTTATTTCTTGTATACTAAGTGATTGGTTTTCATATCTGTTTTAGGCAACCTATTCCATCTCTTTAGAGAGTATACACTTTAAGGCACTGCACATTTTAATGTTTTTTGGTGTTTTTTTTTTACATTGAATGATCAAATAAAAAAATATGATTGTTATTCCCAAGACATCACATTCTTTCATAGGTAAACAAATGTGTGATATTTATTTGCTAATTTCTTTTTTGTTTTCACCTCCTATGTAGGCTGCTAGATGTACTTATAACTCAAGTTCAATGGATCATACTGTTGGGTGTTGGGTTAGTGTATTGACTTTGTATTGTATTTTCACCTCATTTGTATTTATTTTCTAAATATGTGTGCTGATAATAATTTAACCATTAGTTCAATAATTATTTTATTATTCATTCTTTTTAAATGTATTATACTGTGTTTAACAAGTCATGAAAGGATTCTTTCCAGTCATCATCATTAATTTAAGGTTTACAAGTAAAGAGGGGGCAGCAGGGTGGCTGAGTGATAAAGTGCTTGACTTCCGCACCAAGGAATCCCAGGTTTGACTCCTGGTGAAGAATGGAATTTTTAATGTTGTGATCTTTGGGCAACCAGCTTTAATGGATACCTGTTGTTAGTTGGGAAAAAATAAAGGCGGTTTTCATTATACTTGCCACATAACACCATCGTTAACCAGAGGCCACAGAAACAGATGACCTTTACATCATCTGCCCTATAGACCACTAGGTCTAAAAGGCACTACATTTTTATGTAGGAAAAACTTAAAAGAATTAGTCCTCAGAAAATATACAACTTAGTAAGGGACTTGACTGTAGCATTTGTATGAATCTAATGATTGACAGACCATTAAGTTCCTTCACTCATTAAAAAAATGTGCCACATGACCTTATTTTTTCTGATCCTCTTGTAAATTAATAATGTACTATTGAAATTGTAGTTTGTATACCATAATTAGAAGCAAACTAAATAAACCCAACTATTTAAAATTCTTATTGACAATAAATATATCCTTTTGCAGGTCTACAGGAAATGATGAGATGTGCAATTTTTATATTATGTTCGACACGAACAGCTCTGTGGCTAATCCTTCATGGCAATGTGGCACCTGCAAAAGAGCTCACAGCTCAGCAGCAATAAAGCTGGCTAGAAGAAGAAGAAGGCACTAATGAACTTCTACAACTGACAGGAGATAACTTTCCCAAAGATGTCAGCGTTCCACTTCCACCAAATCCAGCACTTGAAGAAGCAGCCATAGTTTCTCACCACCATTCTGGCATGAATCATCCAGATAAAGCCAATGGTTAGTTTTGTAGCATATAGAAGCAATTCAATTAATTGTTTTGCATTGTTAAACCTTAATTTTGTTTTGTTGTAAATAGATTTTTTTCTTGAGCAATTAGAATCATCATTTATTTGTATTACAAGTGATATATTGAATACACTGTCACTTTCCAGAGAACTTGTACCAAGACACAAAAACTCAAGACATATTGATGCCTGGTGCTAAGCCTAATACAGTAAGTGTTTATGAAATATAAAGAAAAAAGCTTATCCCACAAGCTGACATTCAAGTTTTAGATGTACTAAGAAAATATTGTGATGGTTGCTGGTATTTTTTATATTCAGTCCTGTGTTATTTCTAAACAATTCTTTATCCAAAACCAAATTTTTAAAACATGGGCTAACTTTGGAAAACATTTTTTTCTTAATCAAGATATTGAAGTTTAAATTAAAAGACTTATTACAGTAGCATCTGAACATTTCTCATCATAAAAGTATTGGTTATATTAATTAATATTTTTATTAAACTTGCTTAAACATAAATGTATTTAATAAATAAACAATGAAGTCCTACCTAGCCATGAAAAATTATTAATACAAGTGTGTCAGTAATCTAGTCAATTAATGTGTTTGTGAGATGATGTTATTTCTCTTGTCCTGTAGCCTGACACCTATCTATGTACAACCTATCCAGTTCTAGAAGAGGAGCTTTATATTTGTAAGTCATCTCCAAGTCTTGTTGACTAAACTATAGTTACAGTGGTGTATATG
Organism: Biomphalaria glabrata; assembly: GCF_947242115.1. Classification (NCBI taxonomy): domain Eukaryota; kingdom Metazoa; phylum Mollusca; class Gastropoda; family Planorbidae; genus Biomphalaria; species Biomphalaria glabrata. Next base: position 47,889,213 of record NC_074717.1, read on the forward strand.
ACATACACTGAATAGTTAATTTAAAAAAAAAAAATCATGTAATATATTTAATGGTATTCAATTATCTTGCTAATCAGATAAATTTGAAGCTCTGGCCAATGCTGCCACTGCACACCACATGTTGCTGTATGGATGTGATGGTGAACCTTTTTCTACAGACAGCATCTGGTAAGTAAGAAGCTTTAATTTTTTAATGGTAAAGTTGTTGTTTTTTTTAAATAAAATTCAAATAGTAATAAAATGATTTTAGATAATTAATATATTTTATTTGTGACAAAGTGCTTGACCTAGTTTGTAGCTAAAAATAAATAAGAATGGCCTCCAGCTTTTGCTGTATTAGAATTATACTTTTTCTCTTTCGGGAACTGTCCACCAATGTGTAAAAATGGTCAGCCTACAATAATGTTTGCCTGGGCTAAGAATGCTCCTCCAACAGTTATGCCTAAAGGTAACAAATAAACAGTTGACATGTTTTAAGCTTAACAAACTGACTAGAAAGAAACAAGTTTTGTTTTTTCAAAATTCACTGATGAGTGAAGACTTCTGTTTGAGCAATTCACTTGTTAATTGATGGTGGAATTGCATTTCTGAACTTGTTATTAAATGTTAATATCCTCTCACCCCATCAATATGTAACACTTTTTAAAAATTTAATACTATAACCTAGATATCTTTTTCTATGTACCTGAAATTGATTTTCAGATAGGATCTTTGCTTATGTTTTTGACAGTAAATGGACTTAAAAGAGCCTGGTAATGGTCCATTTTTAAAAACCTGCATAAAATATATTTCAAAATAATTTTTGTAAAAACACTATATTTCTCTTCAGCAAGCTGACAATTTAAAATGATTGCATAATATTCTAAGATCTTTGATAAACCATTTTAGTATTTTTTCTTCTTGGCACTTTTGTGTTGGTGACTGCGCCTTGCCATTTTATTTCCAGAGTCTTGCACAAATACCTGAGACAGACACTTTTAATGTGGCATTCAAGACATGCATTCTTTTGTTTATCTCTCGCTGCCACTGAGGCATGTACTAAGCATAAATGCAATTGGTGAAAACCAGCTGGAAAGGTTTAACAATAGGTTAATGACCTGTCAAGAACTATGTTAGGCTAAGAACATTACAAGCATGCTGAAACTCAGATATAAGCTCTCAGTAGTCCTTTTATATTATCATCATCACATGATGACAGGTCAGAGGGATTTATCTGTGAAGAAATTGAGTTAGGCATACTATTGTTGAAATTAGAAGATTACTGAAACTTTACAGATCAGATTATGCCCACCTGCTCTCCATTGAAAGTATTTTAACACAAGTAAGGGCTCAAGGTAGCAAATGTAATTTCCAAGATATAAGCTGCATGATCTGTGATAAAGTTCTGAGTTGTGTTCTTAGGCACACCTGACCAACTTAGTGGTAAAACATTGAAAGGAGGTTCATTAACATATGCAGTGCAGTGAACAAAATAGTTTGGCAGTAATGCATTAAGAACATCTGGGTTAACATTGACAAAAGAAATAGAACACCTCAACAAGATACACTGAGTGTTTCATTGGGAACATTTAAGTAGGGAGAACTTATTCTGCAATTCTTTCAATTAATCAACCATCATGTTGCTTGTATCACCTTTACAAAAGGTTCCTTTTCACCTATTCCTTACTATTGCTAAAAAAAAAAAAATCTAGACTTTAAAGTCAGTAAAAAGTCATTGAAGATCAGATTTCTCCTGTCTCCACCATTACTTGTCAATACTCACACACACAAAATGTAGGAATTAAAATGTTATCAAGAATGTCATGTTCTTTCTTTAAAGGTGTAGGTCTCAGGGTCTGCAGGAAAACATCAATTAAGACTATTGTACTCCAGGTACACTACGCAAAGATTTTTGAAGGTTAGTTTTATTTACTAATATATAAATGTAGATGAACCTATAAAATTGTATTCTATGGAATTATTGACAAAAAATTTAGACAATGTATTAGAATGCATTATGGGGGTGCGGTGGCTGAGTTGTTAAGTGCTTGGCTTCCAAACCTGGCGTCCTGGGTTCGAATTTCAGTGAAGACTGTGATTTTTAATTTCGGGATTTTTAGGGCACCCCTGAGTCCACCCAACTCTAATGGGTATCTGACTTTAGTTGGGGAAAGTAAAGGCAGTTGGTCGTTGTGCTGCCCATTAACCATTGGCCACAGAAACAGATGACCTTTATGTCATCTGCGCTATAGACCACAAGGTCTGAAAGGGAAACTTTTCTTTATTAGAATGCATCATTGAAATGATTTGAAAACTCAAATTTCAGATTTTTTTCCTTATATGAACTTAGTCATAGAAATTGATTAGATGTCATTTTGTCAACTAAATTGTTATTATTTCTCCTTCTGCTAACATTTTATTTCATTATGTATATCTTAAACAATATTTCATTCAGTGATGTTATTCCATAATGTTTTATGTAACACTTCAATTTATTTTCTTTAGTAACTACCAATATATTTCAGACTCAGAACCTGCAGGTCACTCTGGACTTAAACTTTACACAACCCACCAAAAGTAAGTAGTTCATCTTGAAATAATTCTCTTGTATTAGATTATTATTGATATATTTGCCCCTCCTCACCCCCCCCCTCCCATCCTGCAAAAAAAAAAAAAAACTGCATGTTTTGACACCTTGTATTTGTCATCTTCACTAGGCCTCAGTATGTTGCTGGTATATTTTTGTTAGATTCTGGGGACTTCACCATTCTTCTACATACTAATTGTAAGTTTTCATAATTTTTTAAAAATATTACATTGTCTGCTTAACAACTAGTTTACTACTTTGAATTGTATTAGAAGATAGTGTGTGTGTGTAAATTATGTTAAACCTTTATGTATGATGATGGCCAATAGATTGCTATGAACATTGCCAAACTCATTTCTAACCATAACAAAAATAATCTGAAAAAAAAAAAATAAAGATTATAATTTTTATTAATTGTTATGTTTTTTTTAAGGATAGATTACTTATATTTATAGATTTTAAGAATCAAATGTTTCTTTTAATTTTATTCAAATGTGGTTTTAATAATGAACAGTGTAGTCATATTTTTGGTTATTATGATTTTTCTCATACAACTTAATGATCTAATCACAGATGAATTGCATAACTTTCACCTAATTACTTCAGATTACATTAATTTTCATGTGTTTGAAGTTGAATAAAATTGTGCAACAAAAAAATACAGAATTCAACACATAGTCTTCCAATAATATTTTGATGATAGCCTGATTAAAATCTGACTGGTCAATTAAATTTCCTCTCATAAAATCGAAAGAACTTATTTGTCTTTGCCCTTCATGAAATCTAAAGAAGTTATTTTTCTTTGTCCTTCAGTGTATCCAGTAGACATCAGCTGTACATTCATGATGGACAAGAGTATCTTTCCCTTTGCTTTTAGAACACATGCACATGGTCTAGGTAGGAGACAAAACACTGTCTTAAAATATCTCTTTGTAATGTCTAAGATTTTATCGTATCTCTTCTAATTGTTATTAATTGTAATGTTCTTCAGGTACAGTCATAACTGGTTATCAATACAATGGAACGTATCATAAAATCGGTAAAGGAAATCCACAATGGCCACAAGTAAGTCTTAAAGTGACCATATTTGATATTCAATTATTCTAACATTATATGATCTCATACAAACTTACACTTAAAGTGCCACATGTTTATGATATGAAATAAATCTAAAGGCCTTCTATCCAGTGAAGGAAGTAATTGAAGTCAAACCAGGAGATGCTTTAGTAAGTCTGATATAAATATTTACCAACTGTAATGTCAGCTTTTCTTATTCTGAATTATTATTAAAGCTCTTATGGTATTTTTTGTCTAAATTTGAAATGTAACTTATGTTCCAGGCTGTTAGATGCACTTATAACTCAAGCTCGATGGATCATCCTGTTGGTGTTGGGTGAGTTTCTTGAAGGTTTAGCTTTTAACTCTAAAATTGAAACAAACTAACTAAAAGTAGTCAAAATTGCTGAAATGTGATTTCTGTTTACAAATTCTGTCATCAGCAACATAAATTTTTTTTTTTTAATAAAACATTCATCTGTAATATGGACACCTAATAAATAATTGGAGAAAGAAACAAAATTGACTAAAAAAAAAAAAGAAAAAAATATATATTTGTTGAAAAACTTCATCTCTAATATTAACTTTAAACATAAGAAAGATTAATTTATTTCAATTAAACCAATTTAGCGTTGTTCACTTACTGATGATAGTTTCTGATGCAGGTCAACAGGCAAGGATGAGATGTGCAATTATTACATCATGCTCTACACAGACAGTTCTGTGGCTGACCCATCAGGAGAATGTGCTTTCAATGAACTTACACAGCTGACTGGAAAAAACTTTACCATTGATGTCAGCGTTCCTCTTCCACCCAGTCCAGCCCTTGAAAAAGCAGATATAGGATCTCATAACCATGCTGGCATGAATCATCCAGTTGAAGCCAATGGTAAATTTTTTCTCAAAAGCTTTAAGCACAATATTGCCAATAAGATTGCATAGTCTTGTAATGTTTTCAGTCTATTGTTTGTTGGCTTGTGTTGTACATGAACAGAGCAAATTTTAAAATGTTGTTCACTATTTCTGATTCTTTTTTATCTGTAGTTGACTTTGAAGACACACAGATATTAAAGATATTGATGCTGGGAGCAAGCCCTAGAAAGGTAAACTCTTTGTAATTGTTCATGGGACATAAGAAGAGAGTGAAGATGCTTACAAGGATTCTATTTTAATAACCTTTTGGATCAATTTAGTCATATTTCTCTAAAGTACTAAGAAATTGAATAAGGAAATCAAAATGTGTAATTTCACAACTGAGTTAGGAGTTGTCAACAAAAGAGAAATAGTTGAATATCTTTACAAATTTAGTTTCTATTTTCATACTTTTAGTTTCTGCCTTTATAAATAAACAAATATTTCTACAAAATCTTTATTGTGTTTAAAACATTTTCAGCTGGATTCTTATTTATGCACAGCTTACCCTGCACAGGATTTGGAATCATATATTTTTGAGTGTATATTCCACATTTTTTTTAATGATAAACATAGCCTCTTTCTATTCTTTAGAAGATTTCACTAATTTAATATAATACAGTATAGGCTAAATTGTATGTTAAGCAATACAGCAAACAAGTGACTGGAAGGTTATTAAGTACAGAAAATGTTATTATTGAAAAAAAAATCATGATGAAAGCAATTGACTTTCTTTATTGTTGAAGGCATAAAGTCTGTTTTGTTATTGAAATAGAGAGTTACATTCAAAGTATATGTTTCTTTTTTCCTTGTTTTGCATTAACTTTTGGGTGCCTAAGTTTTTATCTTTGCTCTGAAGCCAGCCTTCTCCCCATCATTCCCATTCCTTCAACAAGAATAAATAAACTTCTCTTACAAACATTTATTGGTATTCTGTATAGTAAAGTGCTTAAATCATCGCTTGCCCTGAAGTTGCTGTTTGTCCAGACAAACCTACTGCTGGCTTATTTTTTTTAAGTATAATGGAAACATCTTTCTTAGCGAAAATTGAAACAAGTATATACTTATGTCATAGGCCTTTTTTTGCTGATACCTCAAGTTAGTTTTGAAGACCTATTTTATCTCTGGGAACTCTGTAGTTACTGTTATGAGTTTGGTGCTTTTTATTTCAGATAAGTTTGAAGCTGTAGCTGACACCAACACAGCTCATCACATGCTGTTGTATGGATATGATGGTGAAGCCTATTCTCAGTAGCCAGTTTGGTAAATATTTTCATTTGTGCATGATAGGTAATGCAAGGATAGTCATTGTAGTGTGTTGGTGTAGTGGTGTATTGGTTGTGATACGGTGGTGAAATGGTGTTCTGTTATATCTGTTCATTATTCATTAAGATTTTTTAAAATGTTTCTTTTAGGAACTGTCCTGCAGTGTGCAAGAATAGTCATCCTGTGATTTTATTTGCTTGGGCTAAAAATGCTCCTCCAACTATCTTGCCTAAAGGTACATTAATAAACTCATTGTTATTTTAATTATTAGTTATTGGTATTGAGAGAAATACATTCAATTGAAACTTTTTTGGTTACTTAATGTTCTTTGTATTATCTTAGATGTTGGTTTGAGATTTGGCAACAGAACATTCATTAAAAACATTACTAAACATTAGTACTGCAAGTTCACTATGCTAGGATATTTACTGGTGAGGAAAGAGAATGTAACCATATACTTCACTATAGAAAACTTTGTAACATGTATTGTCTATACTTTTTATTTTGTATAGTTATACTGTTTTGTTTGGTGTAAAGAGATTTTATCAACTCTCTGTTTCTTAGTTAAATAACTGAAAACCAAAACCAAAATGTCTTTTTTATTAATTGAACAGATGCTGAAGATGAAGACCACTCAGGTTTGAAGATTTATGTCACACACAAAAAGTAAGTCAATCTGATAAAAATAATTAATTATAGGCTGTTGTAATTAGAACTTTTTTTTAGAGCTAACTTGGCTGTAAACTTCATTTTGTGTTTTCACAGGCAGCCATATGTTTCAGGAGTTTTTTTCTTGGCATCTGCATCGTTTACGATACCTCAAGGACATTCCTGTAAGTACAAGCCTAGTTTGTTGTGTCTCTATCAATATATCTCGCTAGTGGTATGGTTTTATCTGGTCACTTTAAACTTCTCCCATAATGTAGAATATCAGCATTAAACAAGACTCAGAAATGTACTTCATCATTGTTTTATGCCATTTTTTAGGCTAATCAGCCTCTGTAAGAAATGTAAATCCTCCCTCCCTCCCCCCCCCCCCCCCCGGCTGAAAAATAAAAGTGAAGGATCACTGTTTTATACCATTTCTTAGGCTCTGTTAGTCATTTTTGACATTTCTACAAGGCTATCCACATGGTTGAAGTTCAAACAACCTTGACCCAACAATTACTTTACTCAGTCAATTACAATTACCCACAGTTCTCCACAGTAAATGACAAGAGACCTACAGTTAACATTTAACCTTCAGAGACCTGCAGTTAACTTTTATTCTTTTTTTTTTAATATTTAATATTTAATAATAATTTAATAATATTGAAGATTTTGTATAGAAAAAAAGGCTGTAACATTTGTATTCAATTTATTAACAGCCTTCCCTGTGGATGTCTGCTGTAGATTTTCAAAAGAAAAAAGTATTTTTCCATTTGCCTACAAGCCACATGCCCATGGTTTAGGTGAGAATATCTTTGTTTTTTTAGTCTAATATAAATAGTTTAGGCAAAAATATAGTTATGATTTTAGTGTAAAATATGTGCCCATGGTTTTAGAGGAGAATATGTTGGTTTTTAGTGTACAATACATTCCCATGGTTTAGGTTTTCAGTGTGTACTAATGACACAATGGTGTTAAGTTTTTAGCCATGGATTTAAAACTTTTAAGCTGGTTTCTTGAACTACCCACCTTGATGTTATCAACATCACTGTATCCTGCAATGAGAAACAAGCGACACAATACATGCACCCAGTCGCTTTGTAGGCAATTTTGGCTTGCTGCTTTGTCAGTCTCTCTATCATGTGTGTGTTTTGAATTTGTTAACCTTTTGCCCATTATTATGACTCCCAAGGTTACAGCCAACTCTTCTGATGTCTGTGCCCTCTACTTTAGCTGCCTCTCCAGATTCACCTGCCCCAGCATCTTCAGCTACTTCCGCAGCTTCCTCCTCCCAATAAGTCTGTCCTTTCTTTTTTTTTTATTGCTGTTTCATTTTATTACTAAACGTATATATTTTCTTAATGTGTTTTTT